>NC_056734.1:725050327-725102827 GCF_019279795.1 Protopterus annectens | reverse complement strand
GCTATATATATATATATATATATATATATATATATATATATATATATATATATATATATATATATATATATATATATATATATATAGTGCAAATACAGTTAAACAAGAAATTGTATTCTTTCTTTTAATTGCAGCTGAGGAAGAAGGAGAATACAGTCACCTGCAACCACAAAGAAGAGTAGACAGGCTGGACAGTTGAGAGGTATGCTCTTTGCCTGCCCAGGGATGTCCTCGGAGGGTCAAAGTTGAGACACTGGTCCTGCAGACACTCCAGTATGTGGCAGCCTGGAAAACTTCACTGAAACGAGCCTTCAGAGCTTGGTAGAGGATATACTGACTGAGGCAGTGGACATGAGGATACAGCCAGTTGAAGCCACTCTTCAGTGTGTGGAAGACACACTCTCCCAGTTGGTACCAATCACCCCACCAACACAATACCCTACCCCATTAACATTGGGGTTCCCCACTGCATCATCATCTGGCAATGGACATGTTTAAGGATCTGTAGACTGGGAATCTAACTGACACTTCCTCAGCCCTTCTTCCATTGTCCTTTTTCATACACCCTCTTACTTATTTCCCACCCTCATTACTGTCTCACATAAAAAAATTGAAAAACTAGGTGTTCTTTCCCCCTGATAAAAACATATTGCCCATCCTCTTCCACCCTCTCCAGCCCAAACTGTCTTGATGTTTTCATTGTGTGTTCCCCTCTTTGTCTGTCTCTCTTTTTCAGTCTTTCCTATCTTCACCTTTCTATTCTTTAATGAAACATTCAGGATGTCCACAAAAGGATACCCCCTATTAAAATGTTATAACCCCCTTTTCTTTTTTTAAAAAATCAGTTTTAAGTGCTGTGCAGTCTGAACTCTTCTTAAGCATTTTAAGCGTACTTGCACTTAAGCACTCTTGCTCATGATATTCGAAAAAAAAAGTAACACAAACCCTCAAGCTTTAGTGAAGTAACTTGCAACTTACTAATGGTGAATTTTACACAGTTTACTTTTTTGCATGAATTGGGTGTATTTTCAAAAATTATTTTGCTTTTCTGTATTCATCGCAAATGACTTTCACTGACCTTATTTGCATATCTGTGTAATGCTGCAATTCTCACATAACCTAAGTCATTTGAGCAGCTTTAGACTATGAATACTGGATAGATTTTTATATAATTTCCTAAATTCCATGGGAGTGTTATAGTCTGTTATGAAAGGTGGAATAAACTGCCAGGCTTTCAGACCTAGACCACAGAAACTATGATTTTGTTTTTGTCTGCAGAAGCGGGAACTGAGGAGTAAAGGTGCTTTATTCAATTTAATATTTTAGTCAGAAACTTCAAAAGAAACAAACAAGTTTTTCCATTGTGATCAGTCCCCAAAATATTTCATCTACTACTGCATTAGTAAATAATTATTCTTCCAACGTTACTATTCTTCTCCCTGCCTTCTTGAAAACCACACCACCTTCTAAATATAATCATCTTCCCTATCTTGACCAAAACTACCCAACATTAAATTGGCCCGTGTATATATTCCACTTGCATCAGTTCTACTTCTCTTAATAGTTTATGGACACACAGTAACAAACCCGGGACTGCAAAATCAAAATCACATCAGATGGCAACCAAAGTATAATTTCACCTCAGTTTCTTATACTGTCATCAGCGCATTGCTCTTATTCCCATGCAGTGACAACATTTATAACCTACCATCCCAAGGCACATACAATTAGAAATAAGTTGGCTTGCCTCAAGGACTGGGGTCAATGAAAACAAACCAGATATGTTTAATATCAGTGAAACTTAGTTTAAGGATAGCTCCTGCTGTCTACCTTCATTTAAGCAAATGCTGTACATTGCTAAGGAATACACCTGACCTAAAACTTGATGGGTGTGTTATGCTTCTTGTAACGGAAATCAATAACTGTAAGAAGTATCACCATCAGTAAACATATACAGATATCTCAAGCCCCTCATTACACTTACCTCAGCCTGACACTAGATCCGAGGGTTTCATTAAGTCTTTAACACTGTCACAAATGTTAATTTTTTTATTTGTCATAATGCTGTGGAACTGTTCTCTCCAGGCCTCCACTGAAAATGGGCTAACAACCCAGTTAGACTTCTCCAGTAAACAAATGTAAATAAAATAAATTAATTAAAACCCCACACTGATGCAGTAAAAGAGGCAATAACCTCATTCAGTTAAAAGTCTGATTCCCTAGCACCAGTCACAGCTTGCTATACGTTCGGCGCACGCTTAATTTTAATATGCTGATATTCAGACATCCCATTGTTATCATAAGTCTTCCCATAACACACATAGCATCCAAAATGCTATTAACAGTATCTGAAAATTCAACTGTTCCCCAAGAAATAAACCCCTATACCTAATACAAAAAAATCCTTTTACAACGGCTGTTCACTGTTCTTCAGAAGTAACTTACAAATCTAATAATTGCCCAAGTCTCTGTCAACTCAAGACAGATTATAACTGCAAAGACCTCCTTTCATCTTAGCTACTGGTGAGAAAAAATTTAGGAAAATCATTCCAGCTACCTGAAACCATCAGCCATCTGACATCAGAAGACTTACAGATTGCTTTGAAATTACAGAAAACGTTATCTGATATCTGAGCAAGACTGCCATTGTATGTTCATTACTGACTAATGCTATATCCCTTGATTACTATATACAGCATGTATCATTTAGTTTTCCAGAAGTATGTATCTTTTCATTCTTATGATCCAATTCTTTTTTTTAAATGTTTTTGGTTAGTTTTCTTTCATACCTTGAACATTTTTTTAATTTGTTTCTTCTTTTTTTAATTTCTCCAAGTCTTTTGGGTTTCTAATGCCATGACGGGAATGGACCCCATTCCTAAATCAAAGTGCAATTAAAGTTCACGAAATTAGTATTGTTTCAGTCTTTGATGTCAGCCAAAAGTGCTCTTCACAGCACCCGCAATGTGCCCAGTAATGACTCCTGCAATTCGTATAGGGTTAGATGCATTGGTAACATATCTAAATAGGATTGTAGATTCTTTTTTATAAGACCAGTTGCTCCTACTACTATTAGAACTGTCTGGGTATCTTTCTTCAATATTGTTCTCATTTCTGCCTGCAAATCCTGATATTTTATGGGTTTGTGTCTCTCTGTTTGCAAGACACTAGTCAGTGGGTGTGGCGATTTCAATGATCAATGCTACTTTTGTCTTCTTTTCATGGACCACTATATCTGGGATCTATCTTTTCAACTGTTGGTAATGGGTGATCCCATGTGATGTAGACTTCATCATTTTCTATTGTGGTTTGTGGCTCATGTTTCCAGTGTTTTTCAGCCACTTCAGTACCATAATGTTTGCACAATCCCCAGTGCAACAGTCTTGCCACATTATTATGCCTTTCAGTGTACAGTCCTTCTGCCATTAGTATATCACAACCAGCAACAAGGTGTGCAACGGTTTCCAATTCTGTTTTACAAAACCTACATTTGTCTATTTCTCCCACATGTTCAATGGACTTTGTAAACCAACGTGTAAGTAGCCCACTATCTTGCGCTGCCAATATTAACCTTTCATCTCTTGGTTTAAATTTGTCTCTCATAAATATTCCTGTGTTCAGTGCTAATCAACATGAGGTTCTTCCAGAAGTTTTCTATACTTGCAACTATATTTATGCATTTTCCACATTTCTTGCCTTCTCATCTGGTCCTTCACCTTATATTCTTTCTTTTGTTTTTTGGCACATTCAGTTGCTTCCTGATTTTTTTCTACTTCTGGTTTGATTTCTGTTCTTGCTTGATGCCGATATGCTTCTTCTAGATTAAGCAGAGAAGTCATTTTATATTTATTCTCCTCATGTTTCAAAGCTTTCACTATGTTTGGATCTTGTGAGGTCAGCTGATATGTGTGCAGTCCCACGATTGCAGGAGGCCCATCCTTCCTTTGGAATGGGGAGTATATAGTCTTGGTATACACTGATTTTTATAAATCATTTGGAGATCATGAAGCATCCTTCTTGTTTTCCAGTTTAATCTATTCAGCACATTTTGGGACCAGTCAGTCACTTCAAAACTAAGCTAAGAGAGGAAGAGCAAATTGGTTTGTAACTTGAATTTTGTTCCTAGATGTCAACATACCTCTCAACTTCTTAGGGCAAGAAATCTGGATAAAACATGACAAAATAGGGGGATGGAGGCCCATAAATAGGGACAGATTTTAACTATTGCTCTTGTAAACTTAGAAGGTCACTAGAGTAACAGGGTTTGTGTTAACATATGTTTTCTGAAGGATTTAAAGTTTGAAACTCAAATGTATGTCATTGTTTAGTGACTTAAATCCTCAGATCATCCCAGGGATTTGGCAGAAAACTATACATTTTATGACAAATACACCAAAAATATGAAGCAGAAATCTGGACATTCTTCAAAAATATGTACAGTTGAGAGGCATGGATGTCAACTCTATTTTCAGGATTAGTCTTCTAAAGTATTCCTTACTAAGTTTTATTTGCATTCATTCATGTTTTATTGTTGATCCTTCATCAGTTCCCAAATATTTATACACTCCCTCTTGCTCAAGTTCTTTTATATCACATTCTTGTCCTAAACTGATGTTTTCTTGGTACTGCAGTTTTCCTGCTATAAAGGTTGCTTTTGTACATTTATCAAGACCAAATGACATTCTTATATCATCTGAAAAAGTTTTGACAACTTGCAGTTGTTCTTTCAGTTCCTCATCTGATGAGCTATACAGTTTTAAATCATTGACAAAGATAAGGTGATAGGTCTTTACACTTTGTTGCTTTCTAGGAGCCAAATTATAAACCATGGCCTAAGCTGTTAAGTAGACAGCTTAATGGGTTAAGGGCAAGACAGAATAGCTTGGTGACAAAGAGTCACCCTGGAACATCCACCTTTGAATTTTTATCCCTGGGATAATAATTTGTCTTTTATCATGGCTTAATTGCAAAGTGGTCTGCCACTATTTCATGGTCACTGTAATGTAGTTGATCTTATACATTTTTAAGCACTCTTTTATTCACGAATGTGGGATACTATCAAATGCTTTTTTGTAGCCAATCCATGCCATACTTAGATTATTCCCCTTTTTACAGTTCTCCACTATGACTTTAAGAACAAATGATCCTTTGCTCCATATGGCTTTCTTTTGTTGCCTTTTTGTTCTATTGCCATAATTGAGTTTTTTTCTAAATGACTCTAAACTCTGTCAGTATCAATTCCAGTGTATAGTTTATATTTTGTAGGAAGGCAAGTTATTAGTCTATAATTTTTAGGGAAGCTTGCAGGTTCATTCTTAAGTAGGAACATTATTTTTCCTGTTGTTAACCAGGTTGGTGTCTGTTTAGAGTGCGTATATAAATAGTTCTTATGGCTAAATCTTCATACAAAGATATTAACACTTTTACCCAGAAGTTAGATACTGCATCTGGGCCTGGTGTTTTCCAATTAGAGGATTTTCTTAACTTTGTTTCAATCTCTCTGGCTGTTACTTCATCCTATTTCATATCCTTTACATTTAAAAGTCTTAGTCTTTCTTTTACTTCTTCTATCCATTTAGTATTTTTGTTATGTTTCACAGGATCTTCATAAATACTTCTCCTAAATACAGTATATCTATTTCTTCATTTTTGGGTGGCCTTTCAATTCCTTTTACCTTGTTTCCCAGTTCTCCATAAAACTTTTTTGGGTTATCAATAAATTCCTTATTTTGTACTTTTCCTTTATATTTATCTGCGTATCTGCTAAGTTTTCCCGCCTGTGCTGAGATTTTTAGATTATTTGCGATAGTGCATGATAGATCCTGGTCTGTTCTAATACTGCACATTGCTTTTATCACATCTATCTTTCTAAGTATTTTTGTTGATCTATTCCATTTTCTATACTCTTCTAACAGCGACACTTCTTATCTTAATTGCTGTATAGTTTTCTCTATTTTATATTTTCGTGATGGTATTCGATTTCTCCCCTTCCTTTCCCTCACAACCCTGTGTTCTTGTGGTAGAATTTTATCAGTTATTAATTTAGCTGCACAGTAACATATTGTGTTTACTTCTGTTATATCACATGGATCTCTATGGACAGTCCTAATTACTATGTTCATTTGTTTTATCAAACTTCTGACTTTTTGGGTTTTGTTGACCTTCTGCAGTCTATTTCTCTCATTGATCTTAATATGTCTAGCTATCTCTATTAAATCAAACAACCCTTCTCTTAACTCATTTTCTTCTAAACCGAGGGGTACATTTTTTGTTTTCCATTTCCTGCAGGCATTCTATAGAAAGTTCTATTGCATCTTCCTGTGGCACATTCTCTTCAATTTCATCCTGTGTCATCTGTTGTTCTGTCATGCCGGAACTCACTGGCCTATCACTCCTCAACATTGACTGCATCAGAGTTTCCACAGTTTCCTGTTCCTTCCCTTGCTGTCTAGCTTCAAGTGAACATTTATACTGGTTTCCTGTGGAAGGCTCCAAAATATCTTCACATTGCACCTGACCAATTACTTCCCATTCCACTGGTTTCCCCTTAATATGGACGTCCATTGCTCTATCCTGTTGCAGTGCTTTCTGAATTCGATTTTCTACACTGAATTCTTCCTTTCGCAGATACTCCATAACCTCAGTTTCTATTTCTTTAACTTCTCCATTACTAATCCTCTTCTCAGTGTAACTCCCTACATGTAATGTCAAATATGTAAATACAAGCCTTGTAAGGAGCTTTCTAAAGCAGCTGCATGTAAACGTGATTGTTGCTAAGTCAATTTTTCTTTATACAAATTAAACTGTATATGGATTTTATGCAACTGAAACTGTGTGTGATCTCTGCCATTATTTATTGTCATTCTGTGCAACCGTTACTGTTTTTGTACTTCTCTGCCATTGTGCCTGGGTCATGGCTGAAACAAATCCTAAGACCAGGCCACCAACCTGGTTATCAAATAAAATATATAAAAAGTTCCCTGAAAGTGCAGCATACAAGGCAAATGCTACACTTTTCACATCACAAAGTCTACATTCTCAGACCTTGTATAAATGTATTAATTTCCACAGTATACATGCAGTACAGTAGTCATGTTCTTAACTGGACACCATGTATGCAATTTACCATTCACATTTCCTCTCTTTGAGTTAGATTTGCATTCTTTGAATTCGCAAAGTATCATAATTATTATTTAAAAAAAAAAGTTATCAGCCAGTATTTCATATAATGAGGTAATCACTTATTTTCATCTGTTTTTATTACTGTCAGCTGAAACATAAATGTGACATGCGTAATTTTTCATATCAGAGTAAGCTTATATTTAGCACCAAAAACAAATATTTTTGAATCTCTGTTCAATGTCATCTGCCAGGGAAGGAATAATTATCTTCATTTTGTTTAATGTTAGACAATCATAGATTAAAACTGATAGCAACTTTTATCATGGCTATTAAAAACAGAGTAGCCACCATGTACTGAATTTTGTAATGCTAATTCCAATTCACACTGTTCTCGGCCTACTTTGCAAGTGAAATGTAAGGTGTCTTTGTACAAACAAACTCTAGTAAACCATTTTTTGCAGTCATCTGTAATAACTCACAGTATTCTGATATTCAAACACTGACACTCCACATTAGTCATACATATACATATACACATGTTTGTGTCTTTCGGCTTTTCCCTGTTAGGGGTCACCACAGCAGAAATCCAGTCCACTAATGATTGGCAGTAGATTTTTACGTGCTGGCTTGCCAGGCCTAACACACAACCTTCAATGAAGGAATGCCCATTCACGCATGTCTCCACACAGAAGACGCTCTAACTGAGAATCGAACGGGCAACTTCTAACTGTGAGTACATATACATATACATATACATATACATATGCCTCTGTTAGGCTTCTTCTCCTTTAAAGGCCAAGACCATCCCTTGGTCTCTGTCTGCTTGCAAGCATACCACTCCTTGGGTTTTCCTCATTTTGTTAAACTGAGCTGCTACGTTCTGCAGTTTTTTTTCTCTCCCTTAATGATAGAGCTTTGTAATACATTGTATCAATACTTTCTGCTTGTTTTCTTATTACAGTTTTACCTGTCCAATCCCTGCTGCAGTTGCCTAGGTTTCACAATGCAGTGTAATACATTGGATTTAGTTGGAGGTACTGGACGGATAAAGAATGCACACACCATCTACAGTGATCATAGCTGAGGGTCCAAACAACAGTTCCGGCTGGATATACTGTGTGTTTGACTTGGCAGTCTATGCTGGAGTCAGCAAAGGAAGCATTGTTTTCTCTAACAAGAGTCTGGACATGCCACTATTAATTCTTGCGCCAGCATTGTCTTTCCAGAAACATCACAAATCTAAGGCAGAGTGAGTTACAGTGACCTGCTTATCTAGACTTTGTAATACAGGAGATAGCAGGGCAGAAGAGTTTAGTGCAGTCTTTATTTAGATACAAACCAATACGCAAATCTTTACATTCAAGAGTGCATTTTTAAACCCTTTTTGTTGTTTGAGCAAACTGAGCTGGCCTAAATGAGAAGGATAATAAGGGACCAAAGTAGGCCTTTATGTTGCATTGAGGAGAAAAAAATATCGAGTTGTAGACCCAGGAGCAGAGAGAGATCAGTGGTAAACTTGCAAGTATAGATGGTTGAGACAGATTAGGAGTGTGTTACACTACCATGCAGAAGAATTGCAGTAAGGAGGAGGTACAGGAAAGTCTATTTACATGATAGGGATAATGGTGCCCTAAATATAATCACAGCCATCGCACCTAAAGTTTTCAGTAAACTTATCTGTGATAGTTGTGGAAGTAAGGAAATTAGTGCACATTTCAACAACGTGTTATACAATGTTAAAGATGGAATTAGGAAGAAAAAAGGAAGAAACAGGAAAACAGCAGAGCCAGAACAGGGGAGAAAGACAAAACAAGCAAATTTAATAGACAATTGTAAGAGGGAGCTTGAAGGAAAGTGGGTACAATGGGGATGTGGACAAAGAAAAGAGCAGCCTTTAGTAGTAAGGCAGAGTAGGACAATCTGAAAAAGAAGAAAAAAGGACCAAGAATAGTTAAAAGATGTCAAGGGTATAAACAGTCTAGGCATTGAAAATATTGTATATAATACAACATAAATGTACTAAGAAGGGATATATATGTATATATATATATATATTTGTACGAAGTAGAGGAAAAGGAAAGATTAATAAGGATCAAGGGGGCAGCATACAGCAACATCACAAAGCCCCAAGACTGCAGAGTAAGGCAAGTCAATACAGAGGACAAGGAAGGCTGTTCTAGAGAGTGAGAAAAAAAGTAAACAATTTACAGGAGTTAGATAGTTGGCCAGAGACAGAAAAAGAGAATTATCAAATGTATAAGACTCAGGGAATGAAAGATCACAAGGTAGGGGAACAAATAGGGCAATTTATAGAAAACTAAATAAGGAAAAAGAAGAAAGCAGAAGGTTAACTACCCAACAGAGTATGCTGTAGGGGTAGTTGGGGGTGAGGAGATGTATGGTGAAGGTAGATATAACAGGAGGAAAGGCCATCTGCAAAGTAAGCTGCAGAGGAGGTGACATAGTAATGCCATGTGAAGTAAAGTGAAGTGTTCCTGAAAGAAAACAAACATTCCAACAACAGATGAGTATCAGCACAGAGAATAGTACAGTGCTGTTAGCACTACAATACTGAAGTTATAGAAAAGGTTAAAAACCTGTCAGGTGCAGTTTTATGAAGAAATAGCTATTAGTATAAAACAGAGAGGGCTGGTGGGGCGAGGTAGCTTCTTTAAGGAAGTAAAATAGAAGGGGGAGTGCAGAAGTTGGGGGGGCATCAACAAGAATGTAAGACACACCCCAGGAATCACAACATTTAATAGTAACCAAGTACAATACTTATAAAATGTCTCTGGGAGTTTCGGACTAAACATGCTACAGGGAATCTCATATAAAGCAGCAGCGTATCATAAATATTTTCATATACTTGTATTATCAGCTTGTATTAGAAACACCGCAAAGAAAATGAAAACAGAAGCAGTATTGTAATATCTACCTATTTTCTAGAGCATTTGTCTATGTGAAGGTTATGGCAGTGGGAAGATTTGCAGGGAAGGCCACTCTTTTATTCCAACAGTGTACACATTATCTTGTAAGATCCACAGGTATTCCTAGACAAGCTGAATGATATAATTTGACCAGCATGTCCTTGGTTTACTTACTCTAAGGCTTCCTCTTAGTAAGCCATGCCTGGTACATGACTCACAGAATGTGCTCGGGTAGCATATGCACTAGCTGCCTTGTCTAACGTTTTACTCCAGAGGAGCAGTGGCTTTACTTAACATCTGCATGATTTGTGAGCTCTCCACTCCTACCAAGGAAAGTGATCTTTGCAACCCTATGAAAGAACCTAATTTCCAGTAATGTTATCCATGATCTTATCTTTCTAGTCACTACCCAAAGGTCTTTTTGTCCTCAAAGATTAGGCCAATGACTGACTGATGCATGTAAAAACAGCAGTGCTGCAGACATTCTAACAGACTGTAGCAGAAAAGCAAGCATGGAAGCCTAGGCCAGGACTTTGTTTATTAGTCAATCCGTGCCATCATATTTACCTGTGGTCATGAGCTTTGGGTAATCACTGAAAGGATAAGATCGTGGATATTGGCAGTGGAGATGAGCTTCATCTGAAGAGTTTATTGGTTCACGCACCATGAATAAAGTGTGGAGTTTGGCATTCTGAGAGGATCTTGGAGTAAGCACTGCTCCTCTGGGCATAGAACCAGATGAGGTAATTTAGAAGAAAGCATAACAGCAGCAATGGGAAATATTGCACAATAGCTCCAGTCACCTAGTAATGTACTAAAGGGTACAAACAGGCTTAAAATAAATTAAAAGTATTGCAAATATCTACCTATGACAAAATATTCTAATATGATATAGGTGATTAATCTAGCTCAATCAATAGCAAGCAATTTAACTTAGTTATTGTAATAAAAAAGTTATTTAATTACTAAATGCTTACAGCCTCCATAATATTTGCATGGGGCAACAGTTTCAGATACTCTGTTGTGTTTTAAGACTAGTTTGCAATGCACTTACAAGTTAAGACATCATTCGGCAGCAGTGATGAGATTTAGTTACAACAATAAAACTACACAGCAAGCCTAAATCAGGGTTTTGAAAGAAATTGTGGATCATAGTAAGAAAAAAGAGGAGTCTGTGGTACTTAGACATATAGTGGAAATGTTCACAGTAGGAACCACGAGGAGACAATATCACACTACTTGTGGAATGCATGCCTAGTCTCAAACTTTTAAAGCATAAATGCAACAATGTTTTCTGTTCTGTAAATTGGGAAAAATGTTTAGTGCAAATAATGACTTAAAGAAAACAATTTCATGGACAGCCACTAGCCCCTTGACAGAAACCAAGGATATAACAATGAGAATGTGCTACCCAGTAGAAACACCATATAGCTGGTATCACACCAGTAGTAGGGAAATGAATTAAGAGGCAAACGCAGAACAGATTGCTGGGTAAGATAATATTAACCTTATATTATGGTTATTACCAGTGCAGCAATAGAGCAAACAGGGGCAAAGGCAAGTGTGTGTTACTGATAGGAAGTCAATTGTGTCCATTGATTAGGTCACTACTGAATTTATAACCCCAGTGATTAATCAGGGGACAAAAGATAGCTCTACTCATAGGAGAAGAGTACATAGATCAAAAAAGAAGAGGAAGGTTAGTAAACAGAGGCAGTAGTCAAACCACTACAAAAAGGAGTCATCTTTTTGTATCAAGGAGAGATGAATAAGGTAGGCATAGACTAAAATACAGTTAACAGAAATTTAGCAGAGGTTAACTCAAGCATCGAGTGTAAGAAGACATCTGCTTTAAGTGGTTTTGTCTGTAACAACACTCTGCTGTAAATCATACTTTACCTGTAATTATAATTGAGTCTATAATTATGAAGAGCTTTTGAATGTGTTGATTGCCTTCTCTTACTAGACAAACTCCACAAAGAGTTTCAGAGACAATGTCCTTAATTGTTTATCAAACTGTCTATTAAACTGCCTATTCTCTTTCCTTAATGGAGACCAAATCTGAACTTTCCGAATACTTACTTTTAGGAGCTCTTCAAGATTGCTTAATAACATGAAAAAAATGTAAAATCCTTAAAGTTGCCCAAATCTGTGTGTGAGAGGGATCGGGAGAGTGAGAGCGTGGTATGAGTGAATGCATGTATGAATGAGGAAGTGACTGCATGTGAGAGATCAGGAGAGTGAGAGCGATGTGTGAGTGAATGCATGTATGAATGAGGAAGTGACTGTGTGTGAGAGATCAGGAGAGAGTGAGAGCAGTGTGTGAGTGAATGCATGTATGAATGAGGAAGTGACTGTGTGTGAGAGATCAGGAGAGAGTGAGAGTGATGTGTGAGTGAATGCATGTATGAATGAGGAAGTGACTGTGTGTGTGCGAGATCGTGAGAGAGTGAGAGCGATGTGTGAGTGAATGCATGTATGAGTGAGAAAGAGACTGTGTGTGTGAGAGAGCGAATGAAGAGTGAGAGCAAGAAAGTGATCCACTGGCAGCAGTTAAGAGGTGGGTGGGTGCATAAGGGGAGGGGGTTAGCCATGGAATAGATAAAGTAGGGTTAAGAGTGTGTGTGTGTGTGTGTGTGTGTGTGTGTGTGTGTGTGTGTGTGTGTGTGTGTGTGTGTGTGTGTGGGCATGTGTGAGTGTGTGTGTCTGTGTATCAGAAGACTTAATATTCCATCCATACCTCTCAATCTCTTACAGTAAGAAACCTGGACAAAGCTATAAATAATGGGGGGACAAAGGCTCAAAAATAGGGACACTTTTTAAATATTTCTCTTACAAATTTAAAAAGTAGATAGAACAACAGGTTTTGTATTAGCATGAATTGTCTACCCTGTATTAAGTCTGAAACTCAAATGACTGCCATTATTTTCTGACTACAACCCTCAATGATTTGCCAGAAAACCACAGTTTTATGAGAAAGAACAAAAATAGGAGGCAAAAAATCTGTACAGTTGAGAGGTAGAGGTTTTTGTACCTCTCCTCTTCACTCAAGGAATCTGGATAAGCCTAAAATTAACAGGTGACAAAGACTCATAATAGGAGCCTATTTTAAATGATTTGTGGTGTGTGTGTGTGTGTGTGTGTGTGTGTGTGTGTGTGTGTGTGTGTGTGTGTGTGTGTGTGTCTAACCACTCTTAGAGCAAAAAATCTGGACAAAGACATAAATAAAAGTAGGACAAATGCCCCAAACTAGGGACACTTTTAATAAATATTGCTCTTACAAACTTAGAAAGTTGACAGAATAGTAGGTTTTGTATTAGCATGGATTTTCTGAAGGGTATGAATTCTGAAACTCAAATGCCTGTCATTATTTTCTAACTTCAGTTTTTAATGATTTGCCACCACTTTCGCTAGGCAATCACAATTTAATGAAACATGGACCAAAAATATGTGGCAAATATCTGGACATTCTGTGAAAATCTGTACAGATGGGAGGTGTGGTTTGTGTGTGTGTGTGTGTGTGTGTGTGTGTGTGTGTGTGTGTGTGTGTGTGTGTGTGTGTGTGTGTGTGTGTGTGTGTGTGTGAAAAAGTCCTCATAAACACTGTATTTAATAATAAGATGCCTTAAACTAGCTATGGAAGTAAGGAAGCATAGCTACAACATCCCAAACCACCACTCAACCAGTAGCCAAAGACCGGACTCAGTGGCTCCAATATGACAAAGGTTTTATTCCACACACAAATAAAAAAAAAACAATAAAAAACACAGTCAAGTGCTTTCGTCATCCAAGACTTCTTCAGAACTGTGTAAAACAACAGAACAACAGCTTATATAAGAAAATACCACCCCATTAAACTGAATCTTAAAGTCCTACATCTTGTTTAAAAAATAAGGAATAAATATTGGCATCTTTCAATAAAACTGAATGTTAACTAATGCAAAAGATGTTATTTAACAAAGTGATGTATTAATATGTATTAAATCTCTAAATACTATAACTTCGTTGCCCTATATTTCAACTCAGGTTTGACACAAATGTGGTCATTTATACTAGGGGCTTCAGTGACATTAAGACGTATTTGCCATCTCATTTTGGCCCTGTCCAGTTTGTTAGTCCAATTACCCCCTCTGATGTCTCTACCAACCACCTCCAAAATACCAAAATGGAAAACATGATCAGGGTTGATGTTAGTATGCCTAAATAGTGCGTTGTTTTCATTGCTTTTCTTAATACTATAAAGGTGCTCATAAATTCTTCTCCGGAACCTCCTTTCCATTTTACCTATATAGAAATCATGGCAGTCCTGACAAACAGCAACATATACTACTCCGTTGGTATTACAAGATTCTGTGGTAACTTTACTTCAAAATCATTGGAGCCTGTACAAACAGTAGGGGTTGAGATAATGTATTTACAATAATCACATGACCCACATTTTGTAGTTCCCTTCATTTTCTTAGTTTTACTCTCAATAGGATGTTCTAACAAACTTTTCAAGTTCCTGTTTGTCCTATAGGAAAAAGTTGGCTCATCACCTAAAACAGCCATCAGTTCTTGATTAACTTTAAATAATACCCAGCTTTTCTTTATTATTTCTCTAACAGAATTAGAGGTACTCCCATAAGTTAGAACCATAGAATACGAAAAATCATTAGTTGGTTGATGGGTAACTTCAACTTCCTTATTCTGATTAACCCCAAGTAGTGGTTTGTATCTATTACCCCGTTCACTTGTAACTTGGTCACTAATAGTTACCACTAAATCCAACAGGTATCATCTTGCTGCAAACATTTTAGTCAGTTTGTCCATTTCTGACTTTACTATGTCAGAATCAGAGCACATTCTGTCTATATGGACCATCTGACCTTTCGCTATTTTCCTCTTTACAAAATGTGGGTGACTACTCCGAAACCCAAGATAATCATTCGAAAAAGTAGGCTTTCGGTAGACACATGACCGAAAACACTTTCTACCTGAGTCCCTCCAGAGGCACACGTCCAAGTCCTTGAATATCCTTGAATTGCCACTTTCCCAGTAAACTTAAAATAATCACAAATCTCAAAGATGTTTTTTTTTTTCATTTGGAATTGTTCCTAAAGTGCTTTATATGCAAAGAAAATAAATACTAAACTGAGGCAAACATTTGACTAAGTGACATTTAATAAGAAACATATGTACATGTTTTGACAAAATGGATGTCGTCCATAAATCAGGGACTACTTGCATGTTATTCTTTTTTTCACTTTTTTAATGATATCACCAGCTAGTCCGAGTTGGGACACTACTTTGTTATTTTGTCAGTGTGAGTTATAAAGGTGAAGCAGAGGTTCAGATTAAGTCCAAAGATGTTTGCTCTGGGAATTAATGGATTGTTATGTTATTTGTGTCTCTAGATGTAATAAATTGTAACACAACAAATTTATTACTGTTGTTCAGTGTCTAGAGTATGGGTATGGTCCTTTGGATGACATTTCAGACAGTTTCTCTACCACCTGATCAGTACTTTCCACATTAGAATGCTTGCTTCCATTGGTGGAAACCTTGAAAACGGTGGAATTTTTTTATTCATTTATTTATTTATTCCCCTGGATTCAGCAAGCTCTGCATGGAGTGCAGGAATAGTGCAAGAGCTGCTTCATGCATATGGCCAATGATCGAGTCCCAGAGATGTGAACGAGCAACCCTACACTATTCATGCATGGACACCACTGCCATATGCTAATTACCTCATTTGCTGGTGAAAACCATTTCACATTGAGCTAATCAGAAGAAGTCAGAGGAAGGGCTCTGAGCTAACTAATCTGTAATAAATAACATTAAGTATCCTGTTTTTTGCTTATTTCTGAGTTATTTATAGCAATTTTATTGTCTGCATATACTTTGCTAGCTAGTTTCACTGTGTGTGAGGTATTAACTAGAATTTTCTACAACTGTTCATAGGTTCATAGGTAGGTACTAGGCTATCTGCCCGAGGGCATTTATATGTCTAGCCAGTGTGTGTCAGCTTTTGCCGCCCCATTGATTAATTAACTGAGCCTCTGTCAAGAAGAGGCAATGACGTGATCCTAGGGGTGTATTTTCTGTTAACCATCCACTTGTCAAGGTTTCTCTTGAAGAGTGTTAGCGAGGGGCTCTGCCTAATGTAATTAGGAATTTTGTTCCAAAGCATGGGGAGTCTCTGTGACAGAAATCTATCCCTCCAGCATGTTCTATTTATTGTTGTGGCAAGGTTTAGCTCACTAGAGTGAGTGGCTCGCAGTGACTTGGATTTCTTTAGGTGGAGCAAGTCCATTAATTCTGAGTTGGACATGGCTTTGTAAGTCAGGCAGAGATCACCACTGAGTAAGCAATATGCCATTGGAGTTTTTCTAATTGGGCTGCATAGAACATATGTTTGAGGCCAGTAATCCTCTTGGTGAGGTACTTTTGTGGTCTTTCCAGCTGTTGGAAGTGTCTTGTGAGGTACATCCCAAACGGGGCATTGTACTCCATGATGGGTCTGATCAGTGACGAGTAGAGGGGCATTATTGCCTCTTTATTTCTAGATGCGAACCCTTTAGTAATTACATGGGCTACATAGAAGGATTTCCTAACTACTTTGGCAATATGATTGTCAAAGGAGAGATTACTATCTACCTGGGTCCCCAGATCTCTTATTACCTCTTCTGTATTAAGGGGGCTGCCACCTAATTCATGGGTGTTTTGTTTTTCCCAAACGGGATGACTATGCATTTTTTTTTGGCATTTAGCTTGAGACCATGACTTTGACACCAGGTGTTCGTCTCAGTAAGGCCCTTTGGAGAATGTCCGTGTCAGCCAGAGAGTCAATTATGGCTCCCAGTTTGCAGTCATCAGTGAACTTGGTTAGCCATAGTCCTCTTGTGTTTGCCTGTACTTCTGAGAAGTATATGCTGAACAGTATGGGTCCCAGGACCGAGCCTTGTGGGACACCACTTGTGACTGGTTTAGAGTCAGACCTGGAGCCCACTATTCTTACCGTGTGAATTCTGTCTGTAAGCCATTTGGCAACCCATCTCATGATGTAGGGGTTTAGGTTCAGGCTGGTGAGTTTTTCTATAATTCCCGAGTGGGGAATGGTGTCAAAAGCCTTGACGAGGTCTAGGTAGGCTGTGTGAACTACCTTTCAATCATCTATGGCCTTGGTGACTGTCTCGAAGATGACAACCAGGTTTAGTAGGCATGACCTGCCCTTAACAAAGCCAAACTGGGTCGGGTCAAGTGTTTGGAGGTTCCCATTGTCTTTGTTAACGAGTTCCATGATGATGCACTCCATAGTCTTGCCGACCAGGCTAGTCAGGCTTATGGTGAGATAGTTACCAGGGTCAGTTGTGGCCCTTCCTTTGTGGAGCAGAATAACCGTTGCTGTGTGCCATTCTATGGGCATGCAGCCTGTGGAGAGGCTGAGGCTGAACAGTGTGTTTAGGTGGGGGGGTTACTTCATTCTGTAGTTCGTGCAAGACGCAGCCTGGGACACCATCTGGCCCCATTGACACTGTGCTTTTGGCTTTTGAAAGGGCTGTTTTCACCTGTGTGTCTGTGATTTCCAGGACACTACACTTTTCTGGTATTGTTGTGGGCCCTTTTGGGGGTGAAAGGGGGGTGAAGTTTGCACTGATTCTATCTGCCAGGATGTTGGCAATATCAGTGGGTTCAGTATATTTTGTGCTATTTTGCACTAGCTCAGAGCATATCTGTGAGTTGCCACTTAGATTCTTGACATAGCTCAAAAAGGCTGTGTGGTTATCTTTCGAATCCTTGGCTATTTTTCTTTCAAAGTTAGCCTTGGCAAAAATAAGCTTCTTGGCGCCAAAGTTATCAGCCAGCATAATTTAAAGTGACAATGCTGATTACATACAACATGTGCAATTGACATAAGTAATAGTAATAAAAACATTATAGTATACAAAATTGTATAAAAACTGTATGATGAAATATATAGGTATGTAAAAACTTTATACACGAAGTGTATATATATAAGCATATATTTGATACTTATATAATCATTAATTCCTGGTTCATTAGCAGCATCCGTGAATAATTGCCACCAGGTTTCCTTATAAAACAACAAACTTCTAGGGTCGCCAAGAAGCTTATTTTAATTTGTGTAGGTGTACTGCTATGTTTCAGTTCTGATGAAGCTCACATTGTGCGAGTGAAAGCGCTTAACTAATTTCTGATTATTAAAGTTTTATTCATCATTTTTTCGCATCCTTGTCCAGTTCTTTGAGCGTCTCAAGACACAGGGATTTAGCGTTCTTTGCCATTCATTAAGTCGTATCTCCACGCTGAAAAAGAATTTTCTTTACTGTTCAAAAGTTAGCCTTGGAGGATTTTATGAGGGACCTTAGTTTCTTACTGATACTGATCGGGGATGTCTTTCCTTCTTGGGATTTGCTTTTTTTCTGAACTAGTTTCCTCCTCCTATTGTATAGCCTGTTTATGGCAGGGGTCCACCAGACTGGTTTCCTTCTCTTAGGAGAGTGAGTCTTGGTTTTGCTAGGGATGGCATGATCCATGCATCCTTGTAGGTGCTCATAGAGTGCATTGTAAAGGTTCCTGCATCTTGGACACTGTTATACTTTAGCGTTGGGGCTGTGAAACTTACCACCTCTGTCTTACGTAAGGTGAAGTTTACTATAGAAAAGTTTTTCACGGTGGTTTCCTTGGTTGGAGGTGGTGGTGTGGTGTGGTGTGGACATTCAGATTGATTAGTTTATGGTCTGATCTAACTAGTGACGGGTTGACCTCCGGTGTGGAACACCTGTCGCCCATGTTGATGATGACAATGTCCAATATGTTTTCACCTCTGGTAGGGGAGTTTACCAGCTGGTCCAGGTCATTTGAGTTGATAAATTCCAGGAAGTGCTGGACCTGGGAGTTTGTACTTGAGTAGTTTTCCCAGTTAACGGTGGGGTAATTGAAATTGCCCAATTTCAGGGTGTTCGGTAGGACCTTCATGTTTCCAGTGTCTCCAGAAAGGTGGAGTGGTTGTCCTGGGTCATGAGAGTGATCTGTAGCAGGCCACAATTTGCATTGCAGATTTGCCTGATGTTAGATGCACATGGATGATCTCAGCGGTATCATGCTGCACCACTAACCTGGAGGTGTAGGTATCCTTGATGAATATGGATGCACCCCCTCCTTTTGTGTTTCGGTCCATGTTCTGTGGCTGAAATGTGTGGTATGAGTTGTAGCCCTGTGGTGCTGGGGTGCTCTGTGGAGCCTTGAACCAGGTTTCAGTTACTGCACAGATGTCAATGTTCTCCATACTGAGGAGTGCTTTGAACGTGTGCATTTTGAGATTTAAACTCCTGGTGTTGAGTAGCATAACCCTCATTATTTTATTTGTGCTGTTTACAGAGGTGGGTTTGACTTTTGAGCCTTGCCTAAAAAAGGCACTATGGGGGCAGCAAGAACCTTGGCCAGTATTCGAAAGCCTAGGGGTGACAGGTGCAAGCCGTCTCTTGCAAAGCAATGAGGCCTGTCAAGCATGTTGTCCCAGGCTGACAGACACTGGATCCCCTTTGAATGACACCAGAAGCTTAGACAGTTGTTGAAATTGATCATTTTTTCTTTATACTGTGGTATCATTCTTGGTGAGGGCAGGATGTTACTCAGGGTCAGGGTCATACCTGCCTGAGCTACATGATCAGAGAGCTCTTCCATGTCTCTTTTCACGTAGTCCAGGGAGGTACATTTCAGGTCATTCACACCAACATGAACAATGACAGAGTCATATTTGTACTTGTTCTGGAGTGACCTGAGTGCTTGTGTTATGTGGCGGATTCTGGCTCCCAACAGGCAGCTAACAGTAACCTTCTCCTTGTCCAGCCTAGTGAGTGGGACGTCAGTGTGCCTGACTATAGAGTCACCTATTACTAGTGTGCTAGGTATGTTATTTCACCTTAAGGGCTGTGATTGTGTGGTACACGGATTTTGTGTTTTATGTGTTGTCTGGTTTGTGACGGGAGGTGCAGGTTTTTTGGGTGTCTGTTTTGGAGGTCTGTGATGCTTTTGCAGGTTTTTATTTAGATCCTCTGAGTATGATTTACTGTATTTATGTGTATTTTTTGCCAGTGCTGGTTTAGTATGTCTATGTGAGGCTGGAGGTGTGGTGCAAGTGTTAACCTTCTCCTCATGACTGCCTGTTCCTGTCTTGGGTGGAGAGAGCTTAGCCTCCAATTTAGCTATATAATTGCATCTCTCGCATATGTAAATGTTTTGCAGTAGGAGGAGAGGGTTGTCTGTGTACATGAGGCAGTTGTAACATTGCCTCAGGATACCCAGGTTCACCAGCTGGACTGGAGAGTATACCTGAAATTGCCCTTTGGTCATGCCTGAATAATAGGGTGAGCTGCTTAATCGCTTGGTTGGTGAGGGGTGAATAATGAGCCTTGCCCTGCTGGGCAATCAAGTGTCGGGGTATATTAGTGCTTGCTATTAGGTCTGAGCAAGTGCTGGACTGTAGGATGCTTTTTAAGGGCTTAGGTTGAGAGATAGACTACTTTCAAGGGAAAAACTGAAGAGGAGACTTGGTGGAGCCGGGATAAATTTAGCCCTAGCTAACCAGCGCCGCCCAGACGTGCAAAATTGTGCAAACATGGTTTTTACAGCAGGGAAATGAAAGAGATAGAAATTAGCCCAAAATGGCCTATAAACTACTAACTTCTGGGCTGGAACCACTCCTCCAGGGACAGATGGCTGCTCAAAGATCCCTCTCTCACAGGTGTACAGAGAACCTCCTTCTATCCAAGTAAGGTATGTGCAATTCAGAAAATTGCAACACAGCCCTGAATTCAACACTAGCCTGAAAACTGGACTATACTAGCTTAGAAAGGTGGGAAACAAGGACATTTTTTTTTTAAAAGATAAGGCAAAACCAGTAAAAAATACACTTAAAACAGCTTTAAATGACTACAAACAGTAAAAAATTCACTTAAAACAGCTTTAGATGACTACAAGCAATCAGAAAAGGCTTTTAAACAAATTACCCAATTAACCAGTAAATGTCCTGTTAAGCATCTGGTTGGGTTTGTTTGTTCTGATTTCTTGCTAGGAGTATATCATATAACTTGTTTGCATTTAAAAGCATTCTCTATAGTCTCCTTGATCCTTTATCTGTTTAAACATTTCTGCAGTTTTTTTCCACCTAAGTAGTGTTGGTAGTGTAGAATTGTCCATATTCAGGCTTGTGTTTTGGGCCTAGTTGTTTGTTAGTAGAGGCTGTGTGCCTGAGCACATGTTCCAGGCCATCATAGCTTAGACAAAGCCAGTATAGCATTTCAGTGAGAGAGAATTGTTTGTGGTCATTGGCTGACTGGGGTTGCCTGGACTATGCCTTGAATTAAGCACCTCATTGGTTCTTTTAAGCCTTTTTTCAAGTTGTTTCAGGTTTCAACTTTGTTACTTAAGAAGTTAACTTGTGAGGGTTTCTGCTATTTCACACTGAGCTAATCAAAGGAAGTCAGAGGAAGGGCTCTGAGCTAACTAATCTGTGATATATAATATTAAGTATCCTGTTTTTTGCTTATTTCTGAGTTATTTATAACACTTGTATTGTCTGCATATACTTTCCTAGCTAGTTTCACTGTGTGTGAGGTATTAACTAAAATTTTATACAATTGTTAAGCATCTGGTTGGGTTTGTTTGTTCTGATTTTTGTTTCCCACCCTTCCTCCCTATTGGTATCCTGTTTTTATGCTTGGTGGCTTTGCAGTTGCCCGCCCCTACTGTAAATTTGATCTGGGGCACTCTTCTCAGTCTAGTGTCATTACCTCAATCTACCTAATCCAGGGAGAACATTTGAGAAGGCTAACCCATTTAGTTTCTGCTCCTCCTTTCCCCTTTCCACTTTACAAAAAAAAAACAAAACAAAACAACAAAAAAAATGTTTCTAAGCTTGTTTCCTGCCTTTCCTGTAAGTCGTCTAGTCCAGATATAGATTTGTTGTATCCAGGACTGTGTGTATGCCTCTGAGCCCCCAAGCCTTTCTGTGTTGGAGGGAAGCCTTCTAGCTTAATTTTGTTTCTTAGAACTAGCCAGTTTCCTAGTGTCAGCACTCAAATCTGTTTCTTTGAGCTCAGCACTTGTTCAGAACTCATTGTAAGCACTAAATAAGCTACAAATTACTACAGCACTCAACTTTCCTCACTTGCCTACAGGAAAACAGTTTTTAGTACTTAATAAATAAGCACCTTTCCAGACATGTCTAAGGGTCAGCTCCCAGTGTTTTCTCCTGTCTACCTGATGAATCTGGGCATCTTAGGGCAATGCAGCAATTTCCTCATGCACACAGACAACCCTCTCCTGCTACCACCCAACACTACAACCTGTGAGAGATGGACTTATATAGCCAAACTGGAAGCAAAGCTCTCTTCACCCAAGACTGAACTAGACAGTCAAGAGGAGAAGGTAAACACTTGCACCACATCACACTCATCACAAAAACTACACCACCAAAACACACACATAGAAACACAAAATACACACCTACATTCACAGAGGGTCTCAAAAAAAGTCTACCCAAGCAACAGGGACCTCCAAAGCAGAAATGCAAGCAACCTCCACCCCATAACACAACCCAAATGACACATAGCTCACTAACGCAGTGTGCCACTCAACCACAGCCCATAAGGCATAACAACGTACCCAACACTCTAGTCATAGGTGACTCTATAGTCAGGCACACTGATGTTCCACTCACCAGGCTAAACAATGAGAATGTTACTGTCAGCTGCTTGTCAAGTGCCAGAATCCGCCACATAACGCATGCACTCAGGTCACTCCACAACACATACAAATATGACTCTGTCATTGTCCATATTGGTGTGAATGACCTGAGACGTACCTCCCTGGACTACATAAAAAGAGACATGGAGGAACTGTCCGAACTTGTAGCCCAGGCACGTATGACCCTTGCCATGAACTGCATCCTGCCATCACCCAGAATGATACCACAATACAAGGACAAAATGATTGACTTCAACAATTGGCTAAGCTTATGGCGTTATTCTAAGGGGATCCAGTATCTGTCTGCCTGGGATGACATGATTGACAAACCACAATGCTTTGCCAGAGATGGCCTGCACCTGTCGCCCTTGGGATTCCGGATACTGGCTAAGGCTCTTGTCACCCCTTATAGTGCCTTTTTTATAGGCAAAATTCAAATGTCAAATTCACCACCGTAACAAGTACAAGCAAGCAAAATCTGAGGGTAATGCTACTTAATGCTAGAAGTCTAAACCTCAAAATGAACTCACTCAAGGCACTCCTTAAAATGGAGAACATCAACATCTGTGCAGTGGCAGAGACCTGGTTCAAGGCTCCAGAGAGCACCCCTGCATTACCAGGCTATAATTCATACCACACCTTTCGGCCACCTAACCTGGACCGAAGCACTAAAGGCAGAGGCGTGTCTATATTCATTAAAGATATTCACACCTCCAGGCTAATTGCTAAGCATAATGCATCTGTAATATTCCAAGTGCAACTAACTCTGGGCAAGACCGCAATCCAAATTGTAGCTTGCTACAGATCCCCCACCATGCCCCAGGATTCCCACTCCTCATTTCTTGATACACTGTAAAATATTAGGGTACAGCCTAATACCCTAATAATGAGCGATTTCAATTACCCCAATATTAACTGGGAAAACTACTCATGTACCAACTCTTGTGCTTAACATTTTCTGGAATTCATAAATTCCAACACCTTGGATCAACTTATCCACACCCCCACCAGGGGCAGCAATATCCTAGACCTGATCATTACTAACATGGGAAACCGGTGTTTCACACTAGAGGTCAATTCCTCGTTGATCAGATCTGACCACAAGCAAATCACCCTAGACATCCACATCCCCCCCACCCACCCCCCACCCCCCCATTAGGGAAACCACTGTAAAAAATGTCTCCAAAACCAACTTCATGCATCTTAAGACAGAAGTAGTAAACTTCACGAAACTCATGCTGACAGACAATAGAGGTATGACTGCTGAATCCTATACAGCTGCACTTTATAAGCACTTACACGAGTGCATGGATCGTGCAATCCCTAACAGAACCAAGATGCTATCCTCCAAAAAAAGGAAGCCAATCTGGTGGTCCCTGCTATAAACAAACTCTACAACAGAAGAAAGAAACTGTTGCAAAAAAGAGTAAAATCCCATGATTGGAGGAACTCCTTGGTCAGCCTCTGTAAGAAGCTGAGATCCCTCATAAAATCCTCCAAAGCTGGTTATGAAAACAAAATCACCACTGATTCTAAAGACAACCACAAAACATTCTATAGCTATGTCAAGAATCTCAATGGCAACACTCAGATCTGCTCTGAGTTACAGCACAATGGCGCTAAGTATACAGAACCAACTGATATTGCCAACATCCTGGCAGATAGGTTCAGTGCTAACTTTACCCCTCTCTCATCCCCTAAAGGGCCCTTCTATATACCGGAATAATGCAAAGTTCCTGTAATCAGGGCTGCACAGGTAAAAAACACACTCTCCAAAGCCAAGAACACAGCATCCATGGGACCTGGCAACATCACAGGCTGCATTCTACATGAACTACAGAACAAACTGGTACCCCACCTAAGTACCATGTTCAGTCATAGCCTCACCTCAGGCTCTGTGCCCACTGAATGGTGCACAGCAATGGTTATCCCACTCCACAAAGGGGAAGCCACCATGGACCCCAGGAACTACCGCCCCATTAGCCTGACGAGCCTGGTTTGCAAGGCTATGGAACGTATCATCATGGAACTTGGAAACAATGACACTGGTAATCTCCTAACTCTGCACCCTACCCAGTTTGGGTTTGTAAAATGCAGATCACGTCTCCTAAACCTGATAGACTTCTTTGAAGCAGTTACCAAAGCCGTAGAGGAGGGTAAGGTCATTCGCACAGCCTATCTAGATCTCACCAAGGCCACTCTGGAATTATAGATGAACTCACTAAACTAGGTATAAATTCCTATGTCATAAGATGGGTTGCCAACTGGCTCACTGACAGAACCCACACTGTAAAAGTAGCAGACTCTAAATCCAACTTCAGACCAGTGACAAGTGGAGTACCACAGGGCTCAGTCCCAGGTCCTCTCCTGTTTGGTATCTACTTCTCTGAAGTACAGGCTAACACAGAAGGTCTTTGGCTAACAAAGTCTGCAGATGACTACAAACTAGGAGCCATAATCAAAACTCCTAATGATGTGGACATCCTACCAAAGGGCCCGACTGAGACATATGCCTGGTATCAAAGCCATGGCCTCAAGCTCAATGCCAAAAAGTGCATTATCATCCCTTTTGGTACAAACTCTGTACCCATGAACTACCACATAGGCGATAGTCTACTTAACACCAAAAGTGTGATAAGAGACCTTGGGACACAGGTGGACAGTAGTCTCTCCTTTAATAATCACATCGCTACAGTAGTCAGGAAATCCTTCTACATGGCATACCTCATCATAAATGGTTTCTCATCCAGGAAAAAGAGGTCATTGTTCCCCTCTACTCATCACTCATTATAGAGTACAACACCCCTTTTGGTATGTACCTCACAAGACATCTAAAACAGCTGGAAAGGCCACAGAAATACCTCACAAGGTGGATTACCAGCCTCAAACAGATGCCCTACGCAGACCATCTCAAAAAACTCCAGCTTTACTCTGTCGCATATCGCCTACTCAGAGGCGATCTCTGCCTAACATACAAAGCTATGTTAAACCCAGAGCTGTTGGACATACTCCACTTAAAGAAATCCCAATCCCTCCGAGCTACATGTTCTAGGGACCTAAACCTTGTCACCACAATAAACATAACATGCTGGAGGGATAGATTCCAGTCTCAGAGACTTCCCATACTCTGGAACAAACTACCTGTTTATATCAAACAGAGCTCCTCATTAGCACTGTTCAAGAAAAATCTTGATGATTGGATGGGAGATAGGAAATTCACCCCGGGGATCACTTCTGTGGCTCTGCTTGACAGGGGCACAGGAGAATTTTCATGGGTGGCAAAAGCTAGGGTACTGTTTGGCTAGGCTTATATAGGCCCTAAGGCCAGTAGCATAATACCTACCTATGAACATATGAACCTATGTGAGATGAATTAGCGATCCAGGAAGCAGGCAGGCATCTGTGCAGGAATAGTGTAACCTGCAGCAATGTATTCGGTTACTAACTGAATACATTTCTGCAAATCACAAAAAGGAAGCATGACAGCTCGAAAGAAAGCATGTATTCAATGTAATAGGCATGCCAATGGCCAAATATATGGCCATTGGCATGAAAAATAGGTGAAATCTTATAAAAAACAAGTTCTTTTTTTTTGGCCAATCTCGGCCGTTTAATCATAGGGCAGTGGTGCGCAAACGGGATCGCCACAAAAAAAAAAAAAACAAATGGGGGAAATAAGCTATTATACCCACATCTGCATTTTGCCATAATAGTCAATTGTATGCATAAGACAACAATACCAGGGAATAGTGGTTGCTAAGGGAGAAGGCTCGGTGTGAGTGTGGTACCTATGAAATGAATTAGCATTCTAGTTTATGCAAATGACGGGATTCATACTGAATCACAGATTTCCTCTTAGTGTTAGCTTGTGCCCAACCATGTAGGTGCAGCAACACCATTGTATAAGAGGTGGATGAACTCATAAGGGGATGTGTCATGCATGCTGTAAGCTTATTGGAGCTCTGTGGCCCATGTTTGCCCTTAGCTTTAGAGGTGTGTCTTACATTGTTGAGCACTGTTTTTCTTGCTTAAACGGATGTGTGCACCTCGCACCAGGTTTAAAAAAAAAACAGGAAATAGCAGCACTGTTCACATCTAAGCACTGGGTATGCGCGGCGAGCCTCAAGGCATAAACAGGAAGGCAATGGGAAGGGAAAACAGCAGTAGGAAGGCAATCAAAGAGAACTAGCATAGCTGGCAGGTGAAATGTATCAGAATCAGCCAATTACACAGGCAGCAGTCTAGCACTCTACTATAAACTATGCAAAAACCTTTTCCTTTGTTTTTTCCTACAAACTCTATACCACCGGTGTACACAGACGGGGAAATTTTACCTGACAAAACCAACAAAATGTTAGGGGCTGCTGTGGCTCTCATACATCAATATGTGCAAGAGACTGAGGTTGATGAGGATGTAAATGCTGATGACCATCCCACAGTGAGGAGTTGGAGAAGACTGTACAGACCCAGCGTAACCTACCAGGGGCTACATGAGCTGAAGATAGTGGAGTGCTATAGGATGGAGAGGGACATTCTACAGCAAATTGTTGAGCTGTGCCGGCCCCGCTTCACACACAGAGCCAACAGTGGGAAACCCATCACAGTGGATACCAAAGTATGTGTAGGTTTAAGAATACTAGCCACAGGTACCTTCCAAAGGGCAACTGGGGATATCATGGGAATCTCACAGGCATCAGCATCCAGGGAACTCCACCAGTTCCTGGATGCCATGTCAACACATGTCAGTGAGCACATATATTCCTCAACACCCATGAGGTGTTGACCAGCAATATGCATCTTTCCACCAAATAGCAAAATAAACTGAGGTAAGCACCACCCAGCAAGCGGGGTAGGGTCTACATAAACTGCAAGGGCTTCCCCTTCATCAACTGCCAAGTTGTGTGAGATGCCCAGGGCATTATCATAAATGTGTGTGCTGGCAGCCCTGGAAGCTATCACTACTCCAACATCTGGCAAATGACACAGCTGTACCAGTCATTTGCCAGTAGGGACATCCCATATGGCCACCTAGTGCGGGATGGTGGCTACGCACTGGAGCCGTGGCTGATGACTCCCCTCAGAAATTCACACACACCTGAACTAGAACTCCATAATAAGGCACACACATAAACCGGAATCATTATAGAGCATGTGTTTGGGATACTCAAGTCACGGTTCCACTGCCTGGACATATCTGGAGCCTTGCAGTACTCTCCAGCTACATGTACACAAATGTTCACAGTATGTGCCATGCTACACAATATGATCCTGTGGAAACAGCTGCAGCAAGAACAGCACGGGCAAGGCCACACAGCCCCCCACCATTGCCAAGGCCATCACAGGCACAGAGTGACTTGGAGGAGGAACTACCTGGGCCTGCCCCTGTAGGCAGAAGGAGGCATGCTGAGTATGCCCAGGCATTGGCAAAGAGGCAATGTATAGCACATACACTGACACAGTAGAAACCCAGGGAATGATACCTCTCTCTCACTTGCACATACAGTAAAAGGGATGCCAAACATGACACTACCTGTGCTTTTCATGTATAGGGAGTGTACTATGTGCATCTGACATAGTCAGCCCTCCAGGACCGTCCTCAATACTGGCACAGCCACAAGGTAAGTCACTCTTCCTATCGATTACTGAATGGAGTAGTATGTTCTGATAGTTGTATCCATGGTATGGATGCAAGTATGCAAGGGAATTGGGTAGCTGAATGGGATGGCAGCAGATAGAGGACACCTATATGGGCAGCATGAAATCCATAAAAAATACTGGTGTCAACATACTAGGCAGTACTAGACAAGGTGACAAATCCCACTGCAGTACATGTGGTGGCCCAAATAACTGTGGGTGTCCATAGGACACACATATGCATGTCAGTAAGGCTAGGCTCACATACCCACCACCAGCCTCAGCCAGCAGGACAGGTGTAGATGACCATAAATCATGGCTGGGCTAAGGCCTCCAATTGATGGCAATGGTGAACAGCCCCCCTCCAGAACTACACAGACAGACTACAACAGGTCTGGCAGTTGTTTGTTCATTCTGAAAGGTAAGAAGTCTGAAACTGAAATGTAGGTCAATAAAACCTAAGATCTATACTCTACTGATATGCCTCCAGTCTGCATGATAGGTCAGAATACAATATGAAATGGAAGCCAACAGAGTACCTGAAATACCAGTACAGTCATAGCAAATGTTTAAAGTCATCAGGTGTGCCCTTCACAATCCTATGTAGTAATGCAGTAACATGTAAGTGTGAGGATTAATATCAGTGGATCACAGATTGCCTGAGCTGGCCCAATCTGTAGTATAGATTGTTGCATGTGTACAATATGCTGGGGTCTGTGTGTTAGGTTGTGTGTTCAATATTTTCTGGAATTGGTCAGCATGTAGGCATGGAGGGTTGTGTCTCAAGTGACCTATGGGCAGTTCTGTGGTTGACAGGGCCATGTTCCAACAACTGCAGTACCGACCACAATGCTTCTTTGTGACACCTATGTCAGCAGTCATCCATACTCAATGTCCAGATGTCAATATCTCTCACCATTAAAGGTGGACATGCCATGAATGTGGGCCCATACATACACACAGTACACAGGTGGAAGTACCCTAGACAGTGTGCATATAATGTAACTCTCAACTGCACACAACTTTGGAATTGTACATATAGGTTAGCAGCACATTAGTTGTCCGTGTAGTATAGAATACTGGTCTAGTCTGGCCAATCACTGGCAGACCACAAAAGGCACAGTTATAAATTAATGAGAGACTGCCTATGTCCACGCACAAGGCAGCATAAGGGGAATGTCCCAGGTATATCTGTGAGTCAGCTGCAAGTAGCTTCCATATCACACATGCACTCAGCTCACCCCCACCATCATCCACAGGTTTATCACAGGTCATATCAATGCTCTTGGGAATGAGTACAGTATGACCCCACATCTGTATGGGAATACCCACAGAATGCAGCATGCTGAAGAAGTGTCCTATGCAGGTGTGTCTCTAGCTGTAAGCAGCACCCTGCCGGCATCCAGACCGATGGATCAATATGGACAGGAACTATTGCCAGTAACACCTCGCACACCTACCCTGTCACCTCAGGGGAATCGACTGTCTTGCAGCCTGGGAATGTATGAGTAACATAATGTCCTGGCCTGCTACAGATGGCCCGCATCACCACCAAATGGCCTACAGTCCTCTGTCAAAGGCCTGTGTCTCACCCATAGTACCAATGTATGGTATCTCATGGAGTCCTAACTAACAACCTAACACAGTCAACAGAACACAAATGCAAGGCCATGTTGACAAATCCCAGTAGCATGCCACCCATGTCCTACTGCAAGAACTGTGGATCAATCCATAAATACCACTGGGATGAAGGGCCAACTCTAGGGATACTTCAATGATATCACTTGCATAATGTTAGGAAGAGGATAGAATAACAGAGGGAGGTGTAGAAGCATGGACGTCATGGAGTGTGTGACGTCTGAAACTCTGATGTGCACCCATACTACCCTTGCCTGCAAACCCATTAATGGCTGGCTACAAACCAGCTCATAAACCACAATGTGAAGGGGAACTGACCGGATATATGAGCCCTGCCTCTGGGTAACCTGGGTGAATCTGTACAGATGAGAGGTATGGCCACAGCAGGATATGGCCATTTTGTTAAGTTGATATATGTACAAGAAGGGGATCCTCAGCCACCATACTACCAAGGTGCTGGACCATTTACACAGACCCATCAGCAAGTGTCTATAGCTACCCCTCCAGAATGGCAGGAATGTGCAAGAATGTGTAGGCTGCGGCCCACAATACTGGACTCAGCTTCATTCATCTTGTATTTCCCGGTAAATAACTGTGAGAAAATAATTATATCTGTCAGTAGTTGATGATATAATACATCACAGTGTAAAACAGTACATATGTCTGAATATCTCTGCTAACACCAACCATGTAACACAAGCAACACAGGCAGCAATAGTTTCAGTATCCCCCCATATTTCACCCATTGTGACTCCATATTGTCAATCTATCTACAGATATCCTGCAGAAACAAGTTGCTAGCTGTAGATGTAGAACACCAAACCCTGGATTGGAGTACAACCCTACCTGGAATGGATTCACACACACAATACAGAAGGTCATACTGGGCATGCTCCTACACTTAGAGAAATGAAGCCCATGTCTGACAACACAGTGGACTATGCATATCTGTCATTTGCAGATGTCTGTGCATGCACACCAAATTGTACACCACTTATGCTTCACACACATATTGGATATGAATATTCACACATATCTTAGGCCAACAGACTATAATATGTCAAATATACACACACAGAGACGTGGAGAAGAGACAGACAAAAAGTGACAGAGAAAATTCCATTATGAGGTCTGTCCCACCCACTACACATCCCATTGGCCTATATCACATGATGTGCTGATAAAAATCACTGTAGACATTCCTTTTGGTAGCCCTCAGCCCTATAGTGTCTTTGGTGTTCGTGATAACTGTGTAACACTATAGTACAAATGAGTATTCATGTAGCATTTGTAAACTCAGTCCTGTCAAATGTAAAGTTGTGTGTGTGTGTGTGTGTGTGTGTGTGTGTGTGTGTGTGTGTGTGTGTGTGTGTGTGTGCGCGTGTGTGCGCATGTGTGTGTGTGTGTGTGTGTGTGTGTGTGTGTGTGTGTGTGTGTGTGTGTGTGTGTGTGTGTGTCTGTGTGTTTCTAGAGGAGTGATGTATGGCATATTCACACACATTGCACTTCCCATTGCCCATGTTAGCACTCCTGCTGACGTCAGTCACCTTGAAATAACTCTTTGGGCAAGTCTCAGCCTTATAAGGTCCTTGGCGCTTGCGATAACTGCGTGATACTGTAATGTAGCAAACTAGTTAGGTAGGAGTTCTAATCCCAGACCTGGCAACTGTTAAACTGTGTGTGTGGAGATGAATGATTTTGAGGCCATTCACACTCACTACACCTCCCATTGCACTATTTTAGCATTCCTGCTGATGTCAGTCACCTTGAAATAACCCTTTGGGCAGGTCTAAACCTTATAAGGTCCATGGCACTCACGATAACTGTGCAATACTGTAGTATAGCAAATGATTTAGGTAGGAGTTCTAATCCTAGACATGGCAACTCTTAGACTGTGTGTGCGTTTGGAGATGAATGATTTTGAGGCCATTCACTCAGTACACCTCCCATTGTACTACTTTACCACTCCTGCTGATGTCAGTCACCTTGAAATAACCCTTTGGCCAAATCTCAGCCTGTAAGCTCTGTAGTGCATGCAGTATCTGTGTAATGCTATAGTGCAGTAAACTAGTTTGGTAGCAATTCTTAATTCTGGTCCTAGCAACTGTGAAAATGTGTGTGTTTGTGTGAGAAAGTGTATGGGTCTTTGTTGATACCTAATTTTTGGTGTCATTCATACTTACTACACTTCCCTTACCCCTCCTTTAGCACTGCTGCTGATGTCACTCACCTTCAAAGATTCCTTTGGACAGCTCTCCAACATATAAGCTCTGCAGTGCTTGCAATAACTGCGTAATACTATAGTATAGCAAACTAGCTTTGTAGGAGTTCTAATCCTGGTCCTGGTAACCATGAAAATGTTTGTGTGAGAGAGTGTGTGTGTGTCTTTGTTGACACCTGCTGTTGGTGTCATTCACACTTACTACACTTCCTTTAGCCCTCCTTTAGTACTTCTGCTGGTGTCAATCACTTTCAAAGATACCTTTGGACAGCTCTCCAACATAGAAGCTCTCTGGCACTTGCGACATCTGCATAATAGTACTCACATTCAACAATACCTTTGGACAACTCTCCAGTATAGAAGCTCTGCGGTGCTTGTGATAACTGCGTGATACTGTAGTATAGCAAACTAGTTAGGTAGGAGTTCTAATCTTGGTCCTGGCAACTGTGAGAATGTGTGTGTTTGTGTATGAGAGAGAGTGCGTGTGTCTTTGTGGACACCTGATTTTGGTGTCAGTCACGCTTACTACACTTTGCTTACCCCTCCTTTAGCACGACTGCTGATGCTACTCACCTTCAAAGATACCTTTGGATAGTTCTCGAACATATAAGCTCTATGGTGCATGCAATAAATGTGTAACACTGTAGTAGCAATACATAGCTAGGTAAGGGTTTGAAACTCAGTACTGGCAAGTGTGTGTGTGTCTGTCATCAGTATCCCTTGTGGGTGTTGGTATGATTGTGTAATAACAGGATCCACATGTCCCAATGTCAACATTTCAAGGCCAACAGCTGTCAAACACCATAGTTGTTGGTGTAGACAATCCACAGCCATAAATGTCTAGTGCCATGTGCAATGACTATGTGACAGTATGGATTAGTGAACAATATAGCCAACACTTATAATACTCAGAGACCACTCTCTACCCATGGATCATACACAAACATGCTTGGCTAGGCTTCAACCACTATATCGGTAGTTCTCCTGAAAATTGCCTCACAGATACTACCCATGGTGTGATTGCAGTGAACAACATGCCTATCAGCCACAGCAGTGCCACTGACTTCAGAAAGTACTTTGATGTGTTATATCTCCTGATGGAGTGTGTGTTATGCAGTAAGTAAAAGGACATGGAACCCTGTTCCATCCCCTCAGTAGCCCAATCAATGTGCACAGTAGACCTTTTGCCATATTCCCCACTGGACGCCTGCGCCAACTGTAGAGTCTGCAAACATACCCCATAAAGGGAATACCATGCCTTATACACATGCCCTGTATGGACAGCAACCAATAACATCAATGAACCCCCATATCATACTGTCTATTTAGCTACAATCACTACCTCAGTTACATAGCCAGGTTTCAACAAACAAGGTCAACAATGCTACTTCTGAAAATACCAGTCTGTCCACACAATATGCTCCAGAGACCTCAAGCACACTTTCACACTTCAAAGAACATACATGTGGGACATGTGCACAACCCAGGCACTATCCATGTTATGGAATATAAATCACATACATGTGCAGCAGTGTATATCACTGGCCACCCACAATAAAAATCTGGATGAGTGGATGGAGAATGCAATACTCACCCCTGGGGGACCACTCCAGTGACTATACTCCTGAGCCACAATAGGGACTATTTTCATGTGGCCTAATGCCAATGTATTCTTTGGGCTAGCTTTGTACAACCTTCAGGGCCATTCACCTACTACACACCTATGAAGCAATGAACCTATGGATCTCAGTACTGGTAAATGTGTGTGTGTGTGTGTGTGTGTGTGTGTGTGTGTGTGTGTGTGTGTGTGTGTGTGTGTGTGTGTGTGTGTGTGTGTGTGTGTGTGTGTGTGTGTGTGTGTGTGTGTGTGTGTGTGTGTGAATAGTAATCCCAGTGTGTTTGTTTGATGAATATCCCCTGTGGCTCTGGTTATTAACAATAGGAGGTGTGTCCAAACCACAACATGTACCATTCTCCATTCTACAACAGATGTAAATCAACATATACCAATGTGCAACCCACAGTCCTATAATCTGTGAGGCATATGCAATCACTGTGTTATAGACCAGGGATTTCCATGCACATAATGTACCCTGCCTATGACATGGTGGATGTGTCACCACAATGCCATACCCCATGGTCATGCTGCAGGGCCACATCCTGGTGAAACACAGATGGCTAGAACGGAAATGGGATACAGCATGTGAGAGCACATTTACTCAGCACTTCACTTGTGGGAGGAGAGAGGGGTAAAGCTGCCACTAAATGTGTTGGCAAGACTGTGGCCAATATCTGTTGTCTCAGGATAGGAATTAACATTGTGCAGTAACTCACAGCACTTGTGTTTAATGCTGTGGAGGTTATTGATGTAACTATCAAAGGCTGTTGTGACTGTTGTCATTGTCTGCTGCATCTGTGCCATCATAGATGCCCATAGGGGATTCCATGTGGGATCCAAAGTTGTTTTTGAGGCTAATAAGGGAGTTCAACAGTCATGGGACACCACCTTTCTTTGCAACAGTGTCCTCCTTCGGATGTATACTTTAGGAATGGCAGGGGACCATCACATTGTCTCCCAGTGTTTGGAGGACAGTGTCTGGGTTCGGTTGGCTCTGGCTAGTACCATGCATTCATGTATCTGTTTGTACAGTGCATATGTGTATGATTCCACAGTCATGCAGCCATTTCCCATTGCCATGGGCACAGTGAAGACATCCACCCCTGTTTTCATGGCTGCAGAGACAGCTTTGGGGAGGTTTTGCAAGGTGGTTACCTTTGTGGGGGGTGTGGCTGACATGTTGAATTCCATGTTGATTACAGCCTGTGTGAATCTCACCATTGACATATGTGGATGAGCAACAGTCCCATATCCAAGTAGTCAGCACAGGTCAAGGTTGTTGCATCCTCTACCGGGGGGGGGGTCAGTATGATTTGGTCTAGGGCAATGGAAATGATGACGCCCAGAAGTGTTGGGTCACTGTACTGTTGCTTGACCACTTTCCCCAGGTGATGGAGGGGTATTTGAAGACTCATACTATGTCAGTGTTGTGTTGGCCCATCATAGATGGCAGGGTTTTGAGGATTGTGCATTGACAGTCTAAGGACCTAGATGTGGATCCATAACAGGCTATGGTCTGGATTGCACTATTACCCCAGGGCAGTTTTACCGGAGGTATCTCCAATGCATTATGATGGGATACTAGTCTGGAGGTGTTCCTACCCATAATGAATATAGAGACAACACCAACTGTGGAGGTGTGGTGTGGTCCATGTTTGGGGCCTGATAGATGTGGAATGTGTCATAGCCTGATACTGCAGGTCTGCTGTCTGCTGATGTGAACCACCTCTTTATTACAACAAACATTTGTTCTCCACTCCAACGACTGCTCTGAGTGACTGCAGCCTGACAGTTAGATGTCTACTGTTGAGCAGCATGACCCTCAGATTGCATACATGTGTAGCTGTTATGGTGGTAATAACATCAGGAACACTGCCTAATAAGGCATCATAGGGGTAAGAAGACACTTAGCTAGTACCTGGAAATACAGCGGTGACAGATGTAAGACATCTGTGGCAGGTCATTGGGTTTTGTCAATTATGTCATCCCAAGCAGAGAAGTACTGGATCCACTGAGAATGACACATAACATGTAAGCCAATGTTGCAGTCAATCTGTTGATATTACTGCAGCATCATTCTGGGTGACAGTGGTACACTGCCCAGGGCTACTGTCACACCTGCCTGGACCACATAATCAGAGAGTTCAACCATGTCTCTTGTTAGGTCATTCACACCCACATGGATACAGAGTGATACTAGTAGTTGTTGTGGTGTGCCATGACTGGCTGTGTCATGTGTTGGATGCTAGCATGTGATAGATATTTGGCTGTCACCTGCTCCATATTCAACTTAGTCACTGGGATATGTGTGTGCCTCAGTAATGAGTTTCCCATAATTACTGTATTGTGCAAGGTGGTTAGCCTTAGGAACTTAGGTTAAGGGGCACACTGTGTAGGTTAAATATGTGTCCCTTGGCATGTGCCATGTCGTGGTGTCTGTGTGGGTGTCTATCTTGCTGGTCTGTGCTGTTTGGGTAAATGTCCATTGAGTGCCTCTAGGAAGGTGGGTGTGTGGCTTTTCACTGTATCACCTCCAAAAAAGCTAGCAAGTATGACTGGTGCACTATTGAGGGAGGATTAGCAGAAGGCACAACAAAAAGCCACTATGGCTTTTGTTGATATACTAATGTCCTTTTATCAAAGGACAGTTGAACAAAATATTAAAGATGTGACAGAGACATGTGAAAATATGAAAAAATATGAAGATATGCCTTCTTTTGTGCAAGGCCTGGAAATATTATCTAAAGATCTTCTCAATTTTGAGAATGGGTTGAAAGAAAAGAAGCTACATAAATTTCATAGAGATGTGGAGGATTATGAAAGAGGCAAGCCCTTTGAGTCCCAGAGGGGGGTTAGATTTATTGATAACAATAAGGGTAGATCCAATATTAGAAGGAAAAGACCAAGATCTATACTAATGAAAGCAACTCAAGGTCTCAGTACCTCAGGGGAAGAATCATCTATGACTGACATGGAGGGAATTTATATTAGTGATTCTCCTGACTCAAAAAAGGTACAAATTCAGGAGGGCCCTTTAGGAGACAAACCCGTAGGGATGGACACAAGCACAACGGTGGCAGCCTTGGAAAATCTATTACAATCAATGGTGAAGTAGGGACCCAATTTTATAATGTACATAATATTTCCTCTTATGTTTTATCAATAGATGAAAAAAGTTTACGTAATAAAGGTTTAGGGTTTGTTCCTAGTTTTTTGGTAGATGAACATATTTTTGTTTCAGATCGTTTTGCCTTCTGTAGAATTTTGAATCTAAATTTTTTTTTGGAACATCTAATAATTCTGAAAGAGCATCTGAATTTCCTTTTCATAAATCCACATTTATGCCACCAATTAATAAATATGTGGGTATTTTTCAGGAAGCCGTCCTAAGGGATTTACATTTTAACTTTAGTTCTGGTAGGAGCTTTAGACATAATCTTTTGAAAGGGGAACAACAGGCTTTGAAAAAACTATATTCCAATTCTGATATAATCATTCTTCTAGCAGATAAAGGTGGGGCTGTGGTCATAATGGATGCCAGTTATTACTGGAGTAAGGGAAATGAACAATTGTCCAACCCTCAGAACTATATTAGGATGTCAACAGACCCCACACCTAAATTTAAGGTTGAGACTGATTCATTTTTGAATCAAGCAGTGGAAGAAGGAATCATTGATGTGAAGACAAAAGAACAACTCATGGTTCAGGATCCAACCCGACAGTACCTGTATCTCCTGCCCAAAATACATAAAAATGTGAATACACCCCCAGGAAGTCCAGTTGTTTCAGGACAGGGATCTTTAACTGAACCCATTTCTGCCTTTTTGACATACTATCTGAAGCCATTATCATCAGGGTTCAGGGCAAGAATTAGGGATACCACAGAGTTTTTACAAATTATTCAGGACTCACAATTGTAACCCATTTGTTTCATGTGTACATTTGATGTTAAATCCTTATATACCAAGTATTCCTCATTGGGCGGGATTACTTGTCCTAGAATACTGGTTAAATAAAGCTAATTTATATGCACCGGGATTTAACACTCTCCTCACATGTCTTGCAGAACATGTACTGACTAAAAATGCCTTCTATTTCAAGGGGGAATGTTACTGGCAACAGCAAGGAACAGCTATGGGGGCCTCGTTTGTCCCAATTTATGCTGACCTCTTTATGGGGTATGTGGAAGATTAGATTATATATGATGTCATGCATAACATTTACCTCTCAGAGATGGATATATGGAGATGTTTCTTAGATGATTGTTGGTTGGTTTGGTGTGGGGGTGTGGACTATTTGTTAGAATTTTTGGAATATCTTAATTGTAATTGGTGGGGGGTTGAGTTTACTGTTAATTATCACAGTAAAGAGATTAATTTCCTGGATGTCAATATTTCAAGACAGGGGGATGGTACGCTCAAGATGTCAGTATACAGGAAATACCCAAAATATAATTATTTATTATATGCAACCAGTTTACACCCCACACATACCATCAACAATATTCCTAAATCACAGTTTATGAGAATTAGAAGACTATGTTCTGCAGACATGGAATTTCATAATGCTAGGCATGATCTTGAGGGTAGATTTATTAATAGGGGATATAAGAAATTAACAGTACAAAAGACCAGTGATTGGGCAGCCAATTGTGAGAGATCTAGCTTACTGAATTATAAAGCTAAAACCAAAAAGGATGGATCAGGAACCATGAGGTTGGTTACTACTTTTGGCAGTAATATACATTTATTGCAGGATGTAGTCAGCAAACATTGGAATATTCTTCGGGCCAATACAGATCTGAATCAATGTTTGTCTAATAGATTACAATTTTCTTTCAGAAGGGGAAGAACACTCACTTCCTATTTTGTGTATTATAAGAAAACTTTTTTGGATTATGTGAACCAGCATCAACTAACTATATTGAGAGATAGGCTTGTTGGGTCACATCCTTGTGGACATTGCAGTCTGTGTAAACATATGTTTAAAACTTCATCTTTTAGCAGTAAAAATACTGGTCAAATTTTTGATATTTCATTTTATGGGAATTGCAGCTCTGACTGGGTTGTCTATTTGACTAATTGCCAATGTTCTGCCTTTTATGTAGGGCAGACTTCTAGGCAACTAAGAAGGTATATTTCAGAACATTTGAGTGATTTACGTCTTAAAAAATAACCAATGCATTGTATAGACATTGTCAGTTACACAGAACTGCTTCTTTTAGATTTGTCATTATTGACTATTAATTAGGCTTACCATTATGTGACTGTGACTGTGTTGAGATTGGTTGTGGGTATGCACTTTCACACTGGTGTCTGTTACTTCATGCAGTTACATGCCTGTAGTGCCTGCTATATTTCAATTACATGTGTATTCCCCACAAGAAAATTGGGTTAGTGCTGTGGCAGTCTGCCTGTAGTTTAGACACTGCTTGGTGACATGTCTAGCAGCTCAGTGTATTTACCCTAGTGTGATGTTATGTCCAGGTATTTGTCAGATGTACTGTTGCCTGGCCACCATACGTGTTGTGTATTTCTGACAAAGCAGTGGGATGCTGTGAAGATGTATGTCACTAACTAGTGGTACGTTTGTGGGCTTAGGACCTGTGCTCCTCCAGTTAATATATGTTAGGACAGACAGGAGGATGTGAATGCATCAACTGTGTGAGCTTATCTACTCCAGTATTTGTGATATATCCACATTTTCATGGCTTTAAACATCCCCTTTGTCAGGCTTGGTCCACATTTCTTGCACTAAGGAATTCTGTGTATAACTCTCAACTGACCAGATTGTTTCAGACTGTCCACGTTTATTGCTCATATTTCTGCTGTATTCCACAGAATCATTACTGTGATTTGTGTGGTACTTCACTATGATGATTTTATGATATCTGTCAGTAACTGATGGCATACATGTCAGTTTCAGAAGAGCCTTCCTTCAGAACATGTATGTTGACAGTGTCTTTTTGCACCATTGTACCCCAACTACATGTCCCAAGGTTCACTGTATGAGGACCGCTGTCACCATCAGTTATACAGGTAATGGATGACACTCTTCAGCCCAATAATGCATGTGCTGTGTGCAAAACTCTGTAACAGTATGGACTCAATGACAAGGTAGTCAGCACTGCTAAACCCAGGTCTGTCAAATCTGTCTATGACTGTATGTGTTTGTCAATGTGTATATGTCAGTATGTTATACTATGTATTGTCCATGCCTTTTTCCCTACTTTACAGATACACAGCGATACTGGAGTTGGTATATATAATTGGGTGTGGTTGTTGTGGACACAGCCACCCACATTGGGGGTATTGTTGTATGTATCCCCCCGCTTAGTGTACTGTTACACTGTCTAGTTTATGTTAAGAGGTTAAGTAATTGTTAATCACACTATGTGTGGTTCTACACCACACACCACACCTTCAAAAGTGGGGGGCTGTGCCCCCTACACCAGCACACCTATGTATACCAACTCCAGAATTGCAATACATTAGGGAAAAGGACATATACCCTGCCAGTACCATTTTCAATTAAATTAAATTTGGCGGACTGATTATTTACTGATGTGATGTTTTGGCAATTTGGTCTTGGTTGAATTACACAGGCCAAAATGAGTTATCTGCAAAATGAAGTGCATCCATGTGAACAGTATTGCATCAATACAAAACCCTCTGTGTTTGTGTTATTCACAAACATTTGGTCTGTGCCACCCAGTACACTTACCATTGTCCACTGTAGAAGAGCTGCCTATATCAGCCACCATGCACTCACCTGTATACACCCATCAGACCTATCAGCCATGTGGCACATGCAGTAACTGTTATACAGACCTATTACTTGTGTTCAGCTGTACCCGGGATATGACACAGTCAATGTGTTACCACAGTGTCACACCCCTTGTAGGAAAGGAGAGCAAACCAACATCCGCCTGACACACAGACACCTAGAACACAAACAGAATACATTATGTAGACCACATTTTGTCAGTGTTAATAACAGCAATAATGCATCATGGCTGGACAGCTACACAACCTGATGTGTAAGCATTAAACATTCCAGCTGACAACACTTTAAACAGTATTACATTGCTAAACTTAAGTATATTCACCCTGTGCATCAGAATTATATTAGCATGTCCCTGCATCGATAATATGAATGACAGGGATGTGGCACAGGTATTATCATATGCACAGGGTGTGGTGTTGATTTGCCAGAGGCCTAGGCTGAGACATTTGGTTGACATTATGTGTGTGTGTTCAAGGGTTGTTTATTAAATGGCCTGTGCAGATGTGGTGTGTGTAGGTATGGAGGTGCCCTAGCTGTGTTGGTGACGTGTGTGTGTATTTATGCTCATAGTTCTGCCATACAGGGGTATGTTGGACAGCTGCTGATCGTACATGGTAGGGTGTACAGTTCACTGTGTCTGGCCATGGACATGGGAACCGCGCCTGCCAGGGGTTGCATTGGCACCAGCAGGCAGAAGCCAAGATATGGCACTCTCTCCTGATGATGACAATTGTCCGCTGAATTCGCATCCTTGTTGGGACCGGCCAAGACCACATGCACGTAGCCTGCTGCACTGTGGTGTGGACAGCACCCCTTGCAGTGCTGGTGCTGATACTGCCACTACAGGAGCAAGAGTGAGATGTTGCACATGCACATAAACCTCCACCTGTAGGTGTTGCTGACCTACGTCCACATGGCCGATGCCCTACTCCCACCACATGCTCTACCACAGACACCACACAGTCGAGGATTCCCACCATCTCACCCAACCATCTATCCATGACCTCTGTCAAATAACAGTGGGCATCTGCATGATCACGGATGCAGTCATGTACAGCAGGAAAAGTAGCCCTCTGGAGCTTCAGACTATCTCTGGTGTAATGTTCCATATGTGCCTGTGCCTCCATGATGGCCCAAAACATGCATCTTGTGACACCTGCTGTGGCACTTCTGCCAGGGGCATGATGGCCAGCAGCTCTCCTATGAGCACCCCGTCCATCTGCCTGTGTGGGACCTTGCCGGTCACCCGGCTATGGCTGCCGTGTACAGAAACACTTACCATAGTCACCACACTTTCCTGTCTCATGCCACCACCCACCAACTGTCCCTCATCTATGCCCACTGGTGATGGGGTATGTGTGGGCATTGTGACTGTGTGTGGGGATGGGGTGGATAAAAGTGGGATGCCAACCAATGGCACAGATTCAGCCTTTGACAATTCTGCCTGTGCCTCACTATGCCTATCATCATTGTCGGAGTCTGTATGGACACTAGCATCAGTTTGCCTGCAGGATGGACCCTGATCCACCTCCCCACCTGTGAGGAGCAGACAAGAAATTTAAATTAAGACCTGTTCGTTATGGTTTACTTCTAAACACACACGCACACACACACACACACACACACACACACACACACACACACACACACACACACACTCTCTCTCTCTCTCTCTCTCTTACAGGTGAGGTGGCACAAAGATAGTACACATACCTCTCATTACCCAACAGTTGACATGCATGACATATGGCACTCAACAGCATGCACTACAGCTGTTTGTAATCCTTGTTACCAACAATATACATCTCTGTGATGCATGAGTTGTGTTAATAGGTGATGTCTCTTCTCCTGGAACACACTGAACCCATGTACACATTATTGCTGTGCACCTGTACAGCACACTGGCATGTAATGTGCACCACATTGCTGATTGTTTAGATGTCTGGCAGTTATGTTTGCTCTGTTGTTCACAGTCCCTATATGTTTGTCTGACACATAACTGGGATGATATGAGGACTGATGTCAATAATTAATGCCTGACCTTTGATTTGCAGATCTCATCATCAGCAGTGCATGTATGTGCAATAAAATCCAGTTACACCGACAACCATCAAAGCTTAATGTGGATATGAGTGTATACACCCCTGTTGACATGCCAGCCTCTTCTATGATATGCAGTGGGACCACAATACTGCATTTGATAACATTGCAAACACCTGATATGTGACATATCACCTGTGCAATCCAATACAGTAGCAAACAAATGTGTTAGTCATGGAGATGCTGAATGAGATGCATACAATATATGGGTTGCATAAGTGTGCATACCCTTAACACAATGGTTTGTTGAACCACCTGTTAAGTGAACTACAGCAGTCACTATTCCTGGAAGGGGTATACTTGCACGGTCCATCTTTAATTGCCATTATTTGGTCTGTCTGCTCTATGAAGGTCCCCCAACTCTGCTAGATTGCAAGGTTAGCTCATGTGCACAGCCATTGGAGGTCAAACAGTGGCTTCACTATTGCTGTAGCATCTGGGTTATATCTGGCACAATTCACAACCTTGACTGTGTTCAGATACAGCCATTCTTAGCCAGCTTTGGATGTATGCTTCAGTTCACTGTTGTGTTTCAAGCTGACACCCTTCCCCATCCTCAGCTTTATTGCAGATGCCTGACAACTATGGGCCACACATGAGTGTTGTTTTGTAGTATTCCAAATGACACCCACCATGTCTACCGGCCTAGTGCCAGCTAATGAACAGCAACCCTAAATGTGTACACTGGCACCAGCAGGCTAAAAGTTGGGGATGGTGGCCCTGAGGTGGAGTGAGGTATTGCTTGTGCACCACACATATCTTTATGAATACTGTCTGTAGGTTTGAGCCTTGGTCTCATAACACCATTACACATTGCAACACATGCCTTTGGGAGACATGATGTTATGCTTATGCTACCTGTACATATCCCTGGATGATGTTTCATGTGGGACAAATCATCCTTCTGATTACCCTAACCCATACACCACACTTATGCAGAATCCAAGTGATTGTCAACACAGCTACTACAAATCAGTACTTGCTAGACATTCTTGCAACTCCCTCAGTGTTGCTGCATGTCTCTGGGCAGCCACCATGACCACTTTGCATCATGTTTTGACATCTGTTTTGGATGAGCATCTGTTTATTTTCTACATCACTGTTATCCCATATTTAATACATCTCTATATCACTACACTGTTTGCCATGGTATATGCAATGGCAAGGTAAGGTTATTTTTCCAACTCCTGACTGCTACCTTTCAGAAATGCGATCCATTTCATGCTTTGTAAGATGTGTGGAAGCCATGGCTGCCTCTGTTCCATGCGACTGGGCAAATGTCATGGACATACTTCTTGGACAGCAGACCATTACTTGGTGTGACATTGAGGTCCTGTACTTGATGGCAGGTGTGTACTCAAGAAGAGTGAATGCTGTCAGTACATCACAAGCTGCCTCCACAATATGTTATTTGGAGTGTGTGCACACATATGCTTCCAGTGTTTTATAAGGTTTGTATACCCCATATATGTTGTCCCAACATAGGATTCTATATTACACATTCATTGCTCATGTTAGGATGACATTACAGGTTGTAAAAGGTGTGGAATGTGCTATTGTGGTCTGCCGTTGTATATATCAGGAACAGTTGCCATTGTAATAGTGGTATATACACTGTTGTATCCACTGTATAAGGGTAATGTTTCATACATGTCCCTATTGTAGCCCATTTATCCCACTATTTTATCTCTGTCCACACATCTTGCACTGACAGGTTATGAGGTATACTGCGGGAATCTTACATACCCTTCAGATATGCCACCACGATGACCACTGTGATGCAGTGCAGTTAACACCAACAAAAATGAACATGTACAGCATGCATTATGGGTAGGTGTTTTAAATGTGTGCATGACAAATAGCATGGCCTTAACATGGCTGGTGTATTGGCAAACCTGAACAAAACAACTCCATACTCACCAGCTACAGGCTGCTGTTCCAGTTGTATACCAGAGGGACCCAAATAGTTGTGTGAGAGAAGTAATGTCAGTAGCCACACCTGTGGCATTAGTACAGGGTGGAAGCAGCATTCCAGCTCATCAGTAGTACAAACCCCAATACTAAGGATTATGCATATCTGTGCATTACTACACTCCAGCAACAGACTATCTTATCTGACATATGCATGTAGATACTTTACAGTTAAAATGGATAAGCAACACTGTTCTAGTAATGTGCACCGGGGCCTTACCTGCATGGTCCTCATCCATTGTGTGGGTGGCATCCATCTCCACAATGCTGTCTTCAGCTTGATGGCTTGTCTGGCAGGCGGGTGCCCCAAGGCTGGTGAGAAGCTCCTCAGCATGTGTGAGTGGGGGCTGGATGGCTTGACCCCCACCTGTGGCTAGCTGGTCCCTTGCAATGGTAGCAGCCCACTGATGGGCTTGATGGATGATGTCAGTACAACGACGCCACACCTGCTCATAATTTTGGCTGTGCAGGCTGACATCGTTTACCCTGTGGATGAAGTCATTTCACAGGGCAGTCCTCTCCTGCAGATCCTGGTCTCTGCGGCTGAATAATATGCTGTAATGCTCTATGACATATTATATTAAGGTGTCCTTCTCTACGTTGGTGAATGCTGGCAGCTGTGGATGTTGCATATAACCTGGAAGACATAAACAGGTAAAAAGGTCACAAGACCTCATATGGTTGTCCACTTGCACATCAACAGTGGATATTACTTGAAAATAATCCAGACTATACCATAACACTGTAAGCTACCATTGCTTTCGCATCTTGCATTACACTCCTGGGCCTGTCCTGTCTAGTTCCCCCAGTGTTGGACACTTAATTGCGTAATCCTCTATTCTCCATTCATTTCTGTGTATCAGGATGATATTGACCATCTTCCATGTGGATGGTGGCAAATCTATGTTTGACTGTAGTGTGTGATGAAGCTGTGAGCACATGCCTGAGTTCATGTAGGAGGCAGACTGTGATGTTCTCATGCCCCATGGAGATTTGCTGTTGTTGCCATCAGTAGGCATTATGTACATGCTCACTATTGATGAGGGCAGGAATGTGGTTGATGTGTATATCCCCCTGTACAAATGTTGTGGACAGGGTTACACTTTTCCCACCTCATCTGTCTGATGCAGGTTGCCTGTATCCATGGCATGTGTGTATGAGGTGTGCTTTACCCCCAGTACAGGTTGAATTGTGTTACTGCCTCTAAGACTGACTACATATGTGAAGACATTGTTGCAACTGGCCTTGGTAGTATGGATATGTCTGATTTATAGTCATAGTCAGCCTTACAGTAAGTCACCTGTGAACCTACATGCTTGCTCAGAGGTGGACTTGCTTCCAAGTTGTGGTCTGCACCTACGTGTCCCTGTACAACCACTATAGCATCCTATTATGTGCTTTGTGTATTGCTGCTGTCCACCAAGGAGGATTACTCTATCATTGGTGGAGGCTGGTTGTACAGGTCAGGTACTGCTGATTCCATATAGCTACAGTGGATATAAAGTGTACACACCCCTGTTACATATCCTGGTAGTTGTGCAATTGAAGCATGACCCCACAAAAGCTCATTTCAACACAATCCCCACCTATAATGTGACCTATAGCCTGCTCAATTCAATTTAAAACATAACAATCTGTTCTGTGAAAACATATAGGAAATAATATTCGGTACAGTAAGCCAGTTGAATGTGTGTGCACACCCTTAAACTGATATGTTATGTAAACACCTGCTGAGAGATTACAACATCCATTTGTCTTGGTTCGTACTCTAACATCATGACACATCTTCACTTGGCAATGGTTGCTCACTTTTCTTGAAACAGCTTTGTTTCTTTTTCAATAGAATTGTATGGGTTATGGGTCACATTTGAGGTGAGAAACATTCTGAAATGATTTTCTGTGGTCTCATTGGCATACAGCACTCAAACCTGGCATTACAACAGGCATGTGTACACTTTGGATATCCAGTGTATATGGGTGTTGATATAGCTGTTAGTGGTAGGCATGGACAGTGGCTCACAACACAGTTGTACACTTCTCTGATTACTACCTGATAATCGTGCCTACTGTAGTACCCATATTAGTGTCATGACAATGCAACAATCAGTAGCTGTACACATTTTATTTTGTTGTATGCAGTGACACTGATATTACACACATGTGCAACATGCACAACCTATTTTCCAGACTGCTTGTAACCCATGTTATTACCTTTGTGCCTTTCAGCTGAACATACGTATACATACATGTGCTCAGGGGATACCTGGTATACATTTGTGTTCTATGTTGGTATGGCACACTGTATTTACAGTCTTGCAGCTCGATCATACTTCTCAACCTGTTATACCAGGACTTCTGGACAATGGTCCACATCAATGGGTGACAACAGAGTAATCAATATTGATAACGTATTAATATAGCTGACATAACACAAGTATATGTGTATATGACTACAGATATCAGTCACAATTGTGACTATTGTCTGGCAGAACACTGTACAATTGAATGTTATTAATTCAATATATCACATGCAGTTTAACACACACATCTGCAACAGTACTTTACTATGCACATGCCCTATATATATGTATCTTAGATTTATAATATAAACATGTATAATACTCATATTCACAGGTAACATATGGATATGGACAGCATCCCATTGACTGGCTTAGCAATGGCACAGTCACAATTGTTTGACAAACACTCTAATGGTTGCTGTATATGAGCTGTCCTTTCCCAGGGTGAGTCAGGCTCCTCAGCTGTGAACCTACCTCTCCACCTCTTAGAACATCACATTGGGACAAAGCCTAAAATTAGGGGTGATAAATAAGGACAGATCTTAAATATGGCTGTTACAAACCTATGAAGTTTGTAGCATAATACATTTTGCATTACCATGACTGTTCTGAAGGTGGTGGGGTCTGAAACTCATGTGTTTGTCATTACTTCATGACTTCCATCCCCAGCTATTTACAAGAATAATATAGATGTTAGGTGGAACAGACCAAACACTATGATGGGTAAATCTTGACATTATGTGAAGATCTGTATAGTTGACAGGTATGGCCCACTGCAGACAGAGCCAGATGCTACGTCTGTAGCAGTTGTTCAGCAGGACATCATTGCAGCAATTCTTGTTGGCACATATAATTCTTTCAAAATCATCTATCCCATTATTACAGACCAAGTACTAAATTCAATTACATGATTACATGTTTCACATACCTGTTGTATTATTATGCTCTCTTCTGTGTTCCAATGAATGTTTTCCTTGTTTTTTTTATTTTTTTGTTTTGTTTTTTTGTTTTTTCTCTCTGTCTATCTCTCTTTCTCCACTACAGGGATCAAGCTGGTTTGAGTAAGTTACAGCATGGCTTTTGTAGGTGATGCTCATCATCATGTGATGGCTTCTGCACCAGCTGGTGTTCCACATCTGCTAATTGCATGCAGGCAGCTGTGTAGTTCTTCCAATAGCCAATGTCATAGCAGCCCACTACTATAAATGACTACTTCATGTGGGCATTGTCCCATTACCTTGCCTGTATGGAAGACATCCTTCATGTGTTGGGGCAGCAGTGTTACATACAACAGGTAGGAATACCTCTTACAACAAAACTTGTGGACACAGGCCAACTACATGTTTGTGTAAGGTTCCAGACCTAGGGAGAGAGTGTGAGTATTGCTGTTATATGTTTTGAATACTGCTAGTTTTACAGGGTTTGTGTGTACCTGCTAGTTTTTCATGGAATGCAGTCTGTCTGCATAGCTCTCAACTGTGGGGCTATCCACATATATTCCAGAGATGTGGCTGCTATGTTTTGTCTGTTCCTCAGACAGGTGTTGTCCTTTACAAATCAGTGGCATTCTCTTTGTTGATTACTTTCAGTACATGGCAACATCAATTTGTGTTTCTGATGTCATATTCCTCAGAAAGGGTATGTTGCAACCAATTCTGTAACACCAGCAACTTTTAAAGTGTATAGCAACAATATTTCAAATATGGCCATGTGTCTTGGCCTCTGTCCTCCACTTATATACCAGGGTTTGTCCAGATGTCATGCGGTAAGAGGTTGATAAGTATGGCCTATCATTATTTAGTGCTGACATTCCTGCTATCATGCCAGTGATATTGTGGAATCCCACATATGTTGTGGGGTAGGGGCCATAAATATGAGGGCTACAGCTGGACAACATGTGTCACCATGTACAGTCAAGAGGTCAGTGTATAGAGAATGCTGTTATATGCCCTTGTAAGACATTTTATGAGGGATGAGGTATTAAATGATTTTTAACCTAGGCTGTTATAACATGTGAGGGATATTACTAATAAGAAACATAAAGGTACATTTTCATGCATTTCACCATGTGACAGTGGTGGGTTAGAGCTTACTGTTTTGCACACAGCTCTGTTTGTCAGTGTGATAGTACAGTTGAAATGAAGCATTGTTATGTAAAGAATCCATTTACATTGTAACAAATGATACTTTCCCTCTTACAGGGTTAAATACAGACTGTAATTGCAGGCTGTTGAACTAAATCTGTAATTAAGTGTTGATTGATTCTTGTCTTCAAGGCAAGTGTGTTTTTTACTGTTGTACTACTTAAAGGCTTTGGCTTTGGCAAAGACAGCAGAGTATCTTATTTTTTGCAGATTACTTTGGGTTACCACCTGTCCCTCTTTGCGAGGGGCAAACCCTCTTTGTGCATTTGTATCCTGCTGATAAAAACTGATAAATGGCAAATGTCCTGAGATGGTAGGACCAAGAATGTATCATATGTTTTCTTTGATAGTTGCATAAATCGATTATCTTGTATTTCAAACACCTAAATGCTATAAGAAATGGATAAACAACTTAAATAGTACACAAATAAACATTTATATTTATGCAAAAAGTGTGGTGTTATGTCCTTTGCATTGAGTGTGGGTATATGTCTTAATGCAATAATTCTCATTTCCAGGAAAGAATCAGACTCTGGTCATTTGAAAGGTGACAACTGTAGGACTACTGGCTGTTTGAGTTTCTGTGCACTCTCTAAATATATTCTTTTATATATATATATATATATATATATATATATATATATATATATATATATATATATATATATATATATATATATATATATAAATGTATTTATATATTTATATATATATATATATATGTGTGTGTGTGTGTTTATGTATATATATGTGTATATATATATATATATATATATATATATATATATATATATATGTGTGTGTGTGTGTGTGTGTGTGTGTGTATATCATTTGAATGTTTAGTGCTTCCACGTTGTACATTCCCTATGGTAAACTGACTGTTCTGCATGATATGCATATGCAGGCAGGTATGACCCTGACATTGAGCAGTATCCTACCTTCACCAAAAATGATGCCACAATACAGAGATAAGATGATCAGCTTTAACAATTGGCTTAAATTCTGGTGTCATTCAAAGGGGATCCAATGTCTGTCTGCCTGGGATGACATGCTGGACAAGCCGCGCTGCTTCGCAAGGGATGGCTTGCACCTGTCACCCCTGGGATTCCGGATATTGGCAAAGTCTATTGCCACCCCCATAGTGCCTTTTTTAGGCAAGGCTCAAATTCTAAACCTACCACCCTAGAACTCAATAATGGAAAAAAACTAAGGGTAATGCTGCTCAATGCCAGAAGTCTCAATCTCAAAATGCACGCACTCGAGGCCCTTCTCAGTATGGAGAACATCGCTGTCTGTGCTGTGACAGAAACCTGGTTCAAGGTTCCTGAGAGCACCCCAGCACTATCAGGTTTTACCTCATATCATGCGTTCCGGCCCCAAAATTCGGACAATACCAAGAAAGGAGGGGGGGTGTCCATATTCATCAAGGACACCCACACCTCAAAATTGGTGGCAACGCACGATGCATCGGAGACCATTCAGGTGCAATTAACCATAGGCAAGACTGCTCTGCAATTTGTAGCATGTTACAGGCCACCCTCGCAAACCCAGGAACCTCACATGGCTTTCCTGAAAACACTGGAGGATAAATGTATCTCCGAACACCATTATACTAGGTGACTTCAATTACCCAAATATAGACTGGGAACACTACTCAAGCCCAAACACTCTGGCCCAAAAGTTCCTGGAATTCATAAACTCAAATGCCATGGAACAACTAGTCACCATCCCCACAAGAGGAGACAACATACTTGATCTCATCATCACGAACATGGGAGCACAATGTTCAACACCTGAAGTATACCCCTCACTGGTGAGATCAGATCACAAGCTAATCTTGCTGGAGGTCCTCATCCCACCCCACCTGAAACAAAAAAAACACAGTAAAGAACTTCTCAAAAGCTGACTTCACACTTGTAAAGACTAGTGTGGTCTCCTTTAAGGCCCCGAGCGGTAAACACTACGCAAGCCACTGAATCACTTACAAATGCCTTCTACCAGCACCTGCAGGACTGCATGGATCAGGCAATCCCAAACAAAACAAAGACTCTTTGTACCAAAGGCAGGCGTCCAGCCTGGTGGACCCCAGCCATAAACAAACTCTACAACAAAAGGAGGAAGCTACTACAAGATAGAGCTAAATCCTTAAGAGGTAAGACACCTTTGATCATTATAAGTAAAAAGCTAAGAGCTCTCATAAAATCATCCAAAGCAAATTTTGAGAAAAAAAATAGCTAAGAACTCAAAAGACAATCATAAGGCCTTCTTTAGCTATGTTAGAAACTTGGGAGGAAGCTCCCAGATATGCTCAGAATTAGTTCAAAACGATGTGAAGATTACTGATCCTACAGACATTGCCAACATACTGGCTGACAGGTTCAGTGCAAACTTCACCCCACCCGACGACCCAAAAGGAGATATATCTATACCAAATGATAGTAGCCCCCCAAACATCTCAAATGCCCAGGTGAAAACTGCTCTCTCCAAGGCAAAAAACACTGCATCCATGGGACCTGATGGTGTCCCCGGATGTGTACTCCACGAACTCAATGAGGAATTAAACCCACAGTTAGGACAGCTGTTTAATCTCAGTCTCACCTCTGGATCATTACGTGCCAGGAGTGGCACAGCGACTGTGGTCCCACTTCACAAAGGCGGTGCCTCCACCGACCCTGGAATTTACCGTCCCATTAGCTTGACAAGCCTTATCTGCAAAGCCATGGAAAGGATCATAATGGATCTCATAAATAAAGACATAGGGAATTTGCAGACTCTGGATCAAACCCAGTTTGGCTTTGTCAAAGGCAGATCATGCCTTCTAAACTTGGTTGACTTCTTTGAAACGGTCACCAAGGCCATTGATGAGGGTAAGGCAGTTCATACAGCCTACCTGGACCTAGCAAAGGCCTTGATACAATACCCACTCGGGTATCATTGAAAAACTCATCAGCCTAAATGTAAACCCATACGTCACAAGATGGGTTGCAAACTGGCTGAGTGACAGAACCCACAGGGTCAGAGTTGCTGGCGCCATGTCAGACTCAATGCCTGTCACAAGTGGTGTCCCACAGGGCTCAGTCCTGGGCCCACTCTTGTTCGCATCTACTTCTCCGAAGTACAAGCAAACACAGGAGGGTTATGGCTGACCAAGTTTGCAGATGACTGCAAACTGGGCGCCATAGTTGAAAACACATCTGACACAGATATCCTTCAGAAGGGCCTCACAGAAACGGATAACTGGTGCCGGAGCCATGGCCTAAAGTTAAATGCCAAAAAATGCATAGTC
>NC_056734.1:725025327-725045327 GCF_019279795.1 Protopterus annectens | reverse complement strand
TAAGATAGCTAGGAATGTACAGGATGGATGTAGGGAAGGTCCATAGCTATCCATTTTTTCTAAAGCAATAGCTGTGTATATATACAGAATTTGGAGGTACATTAGGACATGCAAACCCCTGAAAGATAGGGGTGAGGACAACAATAATGTGTTGTGAAGCCAATTAGACAAGATTACATGTGTCCAGTGGACACATGTAGAAAATCGAAAGCTATGTATGGGGTGAATTTCTTTTGGGAACAGATTGCCCTTTTTTTTTTTTTAAGTTGAGAGTGGGATGTTGGGGAAGGATAGTAGATATATTTGGGGAGGTAAGTTGGGTAGAAAGACAGACAAGACAGACAAGACAGCATATAGAGGTGGTATGTGACACATGTGGTGGGTAAACACGTTCGACAGGAGGGGGTGTTTGGTAATCGGAAGCCCACTAACCCCCAAATGGATACAGTGGGACTGAGGTCCCCACTCATGAGCAGTCACCACTTCACCTTCACGGCCCCAAAGGTGGCTGTGCTGGGGGCTGAGCAGGAGGGGCAGGCTGACCCTCTAATTGTACCACATGGCCCTCAAGCTGGTGTGGTAGATCTCCCAATTCCTTGCAGAACTCGCTAAGCACCAGACCCTTGACCTGGTTTTGGGTGACAGGATCATGGCTGCGCTCGGGGGGGTGAGCCCCATCCCCTGAGGTGGTTCCACCTGAAGTGGGTACAGGACCAGGGGATGAAGAGGTCTCGGGGTAGGTCCCAGATGTACTGGGACCTGGTGCCACAGCCAGATGAGGTGGGACATGCATATCCGCTGGGATCGGCCTTTCCTGATGTACTATGTTGTTGCAATTTTAGAACATATGTTGGTTAGTAATGGTAAACACATTCCAGATTAGTTATAACAGCATGCATGAGTATTCCCATTAACACAAAATAACAGACTTGGAACATTTGCATAGCAAACAGAACACATGCATATATGGAACCACAGTGGGCATTACACCAGCATGCAGGTTACATTGATAGCAACAGGCCACCAATGATAGTATTTCAACAGGGAACATAAACTGGAATACATTTCAACGTTTATAGAACAACAGGACACATGCCCCAACAGTAGGTTTGGTGGAAATCAAACCCATTCATTTATGTGTTTAGATTATTTGTGAATAAGGTGAGGAAGAGAAAGAGATGTCACTTAAAAAATGTAGATTCTTGCAGTGGTCACAACTTTAATGATCATTGCCCTACTCATTACTCTAAAGGTATTATTACAACAACTATGGCCTTGGGTTGGCAGTGGTATATTTGTACACAATATAATTACAGCCTTCTTATAGCTACTGTATACTTTCTCTTACCTGGAAGACCTATGGAGGGAATGTTTCTTAATACTACATGACTGTTTCTACACATTTATCAAAATCCCAGTTGAAATTATGCATACAGCCTACTACCACTCCTGGGATTCGAACCGTGGCTGTTTCTGCTAAAAATATAACAAGTGCGTGTTTCATCAGAGGGACCTATTGAATAACTGCTGTGTCTTCTTTGAATGATTTCTTTCTCAGTCTCCCTTTGTTGTATGATCTGACCTTGTAATTTCAACATTCTTATACATATGCTAACTTCGAAAGAAAAATATTCAAGGATTCAAAAGATTACCACAAAGCCTTCTTTAGCTATGTTAAGAATCTAAGTGGCAACTCACAGATATGCACTGAACTAGTGCAAAATAGCACAAAATATACTGAACCTACTGATATTGCCAACATCCTGGCAGATAGATTCAGTGCAAACTTCAGCCCCCCACCTCTAAAAGGGCCCACAACAATATCGGAAAAGTGTAGTGTCCCAAAAATCACAGACACACAGGTATAAACAGCCCTTTCAAAAGCCAAAAACACAGCATCAATGGGACCAGACAGTGTCCCAGGCTGTGTCTTGCACGAACTACAGAACGAACTAACCCCCCACCTAAACACGCTGTTCAACGTCAGCCTCTCCACAGGCTACATGCTCATAGAATGGCGCACAGCAATGGTTATTTCTCTCCACCACAAAGGAGGGGCCACAACTGACCCTGGTAACTATCTCCCCATAAGCCTGACTAGCCTGGTCTGCAAGGCTATGGAGCGCATCATCATGGAACTCATTAACAAACACATTGGGAACCTCCAAACATTTGACCCAACCCAGTTCGGCTTTGTTAAGGGCAGATCATGCCTACTAAACCTGGTTGACTTCTTTGAGACAGTCACCAAGGCTATAGATGAGGGAAAGGTAGTTCACACAGCCTACCTTGACCTTGCCAAGGCTTTCAACACCAATCCCCACTCGGGTATTACAGAAAAACTCACCAGCCCTAACATAAACCCCTATGTCACGAGATGGGTTGCCAACTGACTTACAGACAGAACTCACACGGTAAGAATAGCGGGCTCCGGGTCCGACTCTAAACCAGTCACAAGTGGTGTCCCACAAGGCTCAGTCCTGGGACCCCTACTGTTCAGCATATACTTCTTAGAAGTGCAGGCAAACACAGGAGGACTATGGCTAACCAAGTTCACCGATGACTGCAAAATGGGAGCCATAATTGACTCTCTGGCTGACACGGACATCCTCCAAAAGGGCCTTACTGAGACTGATACCTGGTGTCAAAGTCATGGCCTCAAGCTAAATGCCAAAAAATGCATAGTCATCCCGTTTGGGAAAAACAAAACACCCACAAATTACCACATAGGTGGCATCCCCCTTAATACAGAAGAGGTAATAAGAGATCTGGGGACCCAGGTAGATAGTAATCTCTCCTTTGACAATCATATTGCCAAAGTAGTTAGGAAATCCTTCTATGTGGCTCATCTAATTACTAAAGGGTTCGCATCTAGAAATAAAGAGGATATAGTGCCCCTCTACTCGTCACTCATTAGACCCATCATAGAGTACAATGCCCTATTTGGGATGTACCTCACAAGACACTTCCAACAGCTTGAAAGACCACAAAAGTACCTCACCAAGAGGATTACTGGTCTCAAACATATGTCCTATGGAGCCCAACTGAAAAAACTCTGGCTGTACTCAGTGGCATATCGCTTACTCAGAGATGATCTCTGCCTGACTTACAAAGCCATGTCCAATTGAGAATCATACCTCTCAACTGTACAGATTTTCACAGAATGTCCAGATTCTTGCTTCGTATTTTTGGTCTGTTTCTCATAAAATTGGGGTTTTCTGGCAAATCATTGGTAAATCACTATGGGTTGAAGTCAGGAAATAATGACAGACATTTGAGATTCAGACTTCATATCTTTCAGAAAATTCATGCTAATTCAAAGCCTATTATTCTGTCAACTTTCTAAGTTTGTAAAAGTAATACTTAAAAAGTGTCCCTATTTTTGGGCATTTGTCCCCCCATTATTTATGGCTTTGTCCAGATTTTTTGTTCTAAGAGGTTAAGAGGTATGCTCAGAATTGATGGACATACTCCACCTAAAGAAATCCAAGCCACTGCGAGCCACTCACTCTAGTGAGCTAAACCTCACCACAACAATAAATAGAACATGCTGGATGGGATAGATTCCTGTCACAGAGACTCCCCATGCTTTGGAACACAATTCCAAATAACATCAGGCAGAGCCCCTCACTAACACTCTACAAGAGAAACCTTGATGAGTGGATGGGTAACAGAAAATACATCCCTGGGATCACTTCATTGGATCTGCTTGACAGAGGACCAGTTAATTAATCAATGGGGTGGCGAAAGCCGACACACTCTGGCTAGGCTTACAAATGCCAGCCAGCAGATAGCCTAGTACCTACCTATGAACATTCCTATACATACTTTTTCACAGTGTGGAAAACAGTGGTTAACACAACATTACTATTCAGATATCAGATCTTGGTATATGACATTTATAATATCAGTTAATCTCATGTGTTATAGAGACACTAACTTTATCAGATGAGACTTGATAGTTTAATGCTTTCAGAGCTATAGCTGCTATGCATAACCTGTACACATTTCAAATCATACCATACCAGAGTAAACACAACCAGACCAGAGTTTTGACTTTTATTGACGGGCACTTACATTTTTATTAATATATTATCTATATGAGACTATTACTGTAATATTGTTTGCTTTATTCAATGCAAACCATACCCATTTAAAATAATGCCAGGTGACATTCTACTCCTTTATATTTATTTGGTATGAATACTACAAGCTAGATTGTTACTCACCAGCCTCGAGATGCAGCCTTTGCAACCTGCTGGCATGGGCTTCCTGGTTTGTCAGCTGAAGCTGTAATGAAGATAGAGAAACATTTATGCATACCTATCCATCACATATACAGGCTGGACTTTGGTAAACAGTTATTGCTATGAATACTTACACACTGCTGGGACATCACTCCTCTGTCGTGCTTCTTGGACCCACTGTTCCAAGAGCTCTCTTTTCCTCCACTTCAAGTCAGCATAGTGCTGCCGGACCTGTTCACCAGTCCGAGGGATGCCAGTGGCACTGGTGAGATCATGAGCGAGACTTTCCCAGGCTTCCACTTTGTATTGGGAGCCCTGGTACTGGTCCTGCCGCAGTCTCATGTCATGTTTTTTTACAAGGAGTCCTTCCATGACCTTGGACTCTGGTATGCCCCAGCGCTGCATCCGAAAGTGCATGCCTTCCCTTACACCAGCCATACTGCCTACAGGGGGCGCTACAACTGGTTATGGGCTATATCCTGCCTGCAAGGGTTTAAATACTGCCGATTTCCTGCACTTTGCTGTGATTGGACAGTTTTGAATATGCTGAGCTAAGCTAAGATATGGGCAAACCTGGTTAGCTAAGGTTGGCAATGCTTAAAGGGGCAGGTTCAGCACTGCTTACCAATGGGCAAATCCACTTAGCTGGGCTACTCATTGCTTAGCATTCATATTTACACAAGGCTTACACTCGGTCAGCATAGCTATGCAATGCTTAGCATTGCTTATGTTTTATTTTATGGACTACCACCTGTATGGGATTGAGTCATCATTCCTGACATATTATAAATTTGTTTACCTTCCCTGACATCTACCAATGTGCTTTCATTACATTTATGTTTGTGTCACTGTACTGTATAGGACACTTGTGTTTATATGGGGGATTCACAACTTTATTACACTGACACATCACATCTGGGCCTAATACAATACTCTGATTGAGAAATGTAAGTTACTTTCTACATAAATATACAAATAAATTAAAACTGTAATGATTTCACATACAAAATGGAAATGGCTTTGGTGAGGCTCAAACTGTGAATAACTACATGTCAGGTGTATACTCTAACCACTACACTACTGCTTATGCTGGATGTCTATTGCTATTTAACTTCTCATGCTGTTTAAGCTGGGGCACACCCGTACAGCTAAGCTTAAACTTTATTGCAGATGTGAAAATAAAAAAGATTTATTTTTTTGGGGCTGTGCTTTGCAAACATTGATGACATATAACTTTTCACAGTATGTCCAGATTTTTGCCTTATATTCTTGGTCCACTTTTCATAAACATGTGGCTCTCTGGCACATCATTACAGATTGACGTTTGACAATAATGACAGACATTTGCGTTTTATACTTCATACCCTTCAGAAAATTCATGCTAATGCAAAACCTGTTGGTCTATCAACTTTCTATAAGTTTGTAATAGCAAAATATTTCACAGTTGTCCCTTATGGCTTTGTCCAGATTTCTTAATTTAACGGGTTGAGAGGTGTGCGTTTTAGACTTCATAACCTTCACAATATTCATGCTAATGCAAAACCTGTCATTCTATCAACTTTCTAAGTTTGTAATAGCAATATTTAGCAGTTGTCCCTTATGGCTTTGTCCAGATTTCTTACTCTAACGGGTTGAGAGGTATAACGAGTGATCTCACTCTTTTTAATTTGCCGTACTGCAATTCTGGTGTGCAGGGGGCATATGTATTGTGAGAGCACTGCTCTCAAACATGCCCCCTGTGCTTGTACACATCCCCATGAACATATTACAGCATGGCAGCATGCCTTCATACATATGCATGGCGTGCTGCCATGCTGCACGGGAATGGTCCCTGCCATGCAGGAATAAGTTATTCCTGCATGGACATTTGCTGAATCCGGGGGGTTGTTTTTTTCCTGTCACTTGATAAGACTATTTTCTATAGAAATAAGGATAATGACTATGAGCAGTGAATGTTTCTCATCTTGTATTTGTGAGTCCTAATCTTTCGTTCTCCATTTGCCTAATGTGTGAATATATGTGGGTGCCTGTTGAAGTTCAAAGGACAACAGCTGCAATCCAGGGAATAGTAAAAGTACAGAGATGAAGGTGGGCAATATGTGCTAAATCTGAGTGCATAGTGCTTTGGAGGTTTATTCGTACTCTGAGTTACAGAAATCCTGGAGTAAGTATATATAAATATCAGGGAGTATGAAGGTATATATGAATGTATAGGAATGATCCGCACTGTAAAAATAATAAAAATGTTAAAATAAAATACTTAAACAGTTTAACAGTGAGTTTTGAAACTGACTGTATTTATTTTTTTTAAATAAAATGCATTATTATTTTTGGATATTCTGGACCCACACTTTTGGGTCTCACATTTGTGAAAGGAAGTCTCCCTGAGCAAGTTACAAAACAAGATAGTGCTCTCGTATTGCCTCCAGAAAGAAGCACCTGTATGTAGTGGGTTTATTTAGTTAAAAATAAATAGAATAAAGCTGCAAATGAAACAATGAACTATAAACACAAAGACATGCAGTAAAGCACTAGTAACAGTAATGAATGTTTTACTTCCCTGCCCTAACAATGGTAATGTTATTGTAATCCAGCTATGTTGAAAAAAGGTGTCTTGGGTTTGTATAGTGGCCTGAATGTCGGAGAAAATTCCTGAAAGGATCAGACTTGTGTATTCAGAGGCCATCTGCTGTTGGCAGAGAAAGTGTCTGGGCAGAAGATTATAAATGTGACACTTCAGAGGACATGATCTAATACTGTGGAGATGGGCTAGTGTTCCCAACATCTTAGCCATGCCTAAGAGTAGAAATCTATGGTGACTTGACATCTGTAAAAATGACTTAAACCAGCCCAGTTTGTAGCCTGTTTCTTGCAGGTACTTGCCTGAAAAAACTAGACATTAAGAGTTATTTTGTTTCTGATCAGGTTGTGAATGTGAAAGACGTCACCCATGCAGTCATCTAGCTGAAATTAGTAAAGTAAAGAAAAGAGCAATGATTATCTTATCAGGTATTCCATGGTCATAAAGTTCCCCTTTTCAACCACTTCATACTACTTTTAACAAATTTTGAAATTTTCTGTAGTCTAAAAATTTCTGCCAGGCCATGATCTCCAACGGGAAGCTTCAGTCCTCGACAGTCAAAGAGACATCCCTAAGCTATGTAGATGAAACACAGTTTTTCTTTCCAAATTTCCTATAGAAAGGCAAACAGACTTCTGCCTATCTACATGCATAGGTTCAAAAATTCACATGATGCATATTAGCTTCAATGCAGTCTTCCTATTCTGTTATTATATTTTAATTTGAGAAATGAACATAACTACACACAATAACCACATTTGTATAAATATTTTTCTAGATAGTAGGATTCCACATTTACCAAACATTATAGTGGTTCTTAAGGTCTTAAAGTTCCTTTTAAATACTTTGGTATGTTGAAAAGATTGCAGTATGATAGCAATCATCATTTTCCAAAGCATTTGCGTATTGTGGAATTATCTTTTAATATGATTCTGTCATAAGCTAAAACTTAGCATATTAAGGGGCAGACTATATTCCTTGGGCACACCAAAAATATGTCATCCAGCATATGTTCATGACATGTTGCCATATTCATTGTTTGATTTAGTGTTAGATAGCAACACCTTTTTGTTTGTATATCTGAAAAGTATAAACCCCTTTGGGAAAAATATCAGATTGCCTGATAGTTAAAAGAATGACTAAGACTTGGCATACAAGCAGACATTTTCTTTTTCTTTTTTGTTCCTTTTCTCACTATTCCTGTTAACCATCAGTCCTCTCTTTCTTTCACCTTGAGCATGACCCTGGCAAAGAAAGACATCATCTGGGTAACCATGAGGGTTTTACAATGCACTAACCTCCATAAAACTATAACAGCCATGACGGTTAATGTGCTCACAGTGCTAGGGCTCATTCATGTATAATTCTGTGCATGCTTAGTATTGACTACAGTGCTCACCACTGGATGAGAACATGTGCTAATGATTCCTTCTGCTATATTGTTTAAACATCCAGTCTAGTATGGGTGTCAGCATCAAAGTGAACTAGGCTGTATTTCCTCATCTAACACTGGACAAAGCACTGACAACCATTAAATCCTACCTTCCCTTGCAAACGTCTCAAATCTCAAGGTTCTAGTCAATCTCAAGTCACCTGGGCCACATTTGAGGCTTTATCCTTCATTGTAGTATGGGTCTCAAACTCCGGAAGCCTTTCTCTCACACCATGTAAGCAATTATTGACAATATATATAAAAAGCAGCTTTCTTTTTGTGTATATCTTGCTTTCTGTATTTTGTATTTTATTCATTTGAACACTTTGTGTTATAGTGTCAACACCTTCCTAATGGTTCTTTGCATGTTTAGTCTGGAGCTGAAAAACTGTCCACCAATAGCAGTCATCAAAAGGTAAAATAAAATAATGATTAGAGAAGTGCACATCCGTTTTCTGCCAACTGAAACGGAGTTGTATTTTAAAAGGAAACCAAATTACATGACAATTTCTGGTGTGCTTGCTCAAAGTTATTTCATCATGGTAGGATTTGAACCTACCATCTACAGATTTGCAGAACAAAACAGTTTAACCATTTAAATGTTATTTGCAATGCCCCCTTATCAAGGTGTAGCTTAAACACTCAAAATGAAACACTTCTTGGGGAAACAACAGAAATTTCCCTGACAGATAAGGATGGTTTCAGTACTACCACAGCGTTATCAGGAGGCCACACACTACTGGCTCCCACCCCAGTTCACTGACCGTTAAACCATGCAACTTCCAGATCTCAGAGACATTGTCATTCACTTATTTTCAGAAAACGTTAATCCAATCTTATAACAGCACCACATTTTTTCTAACCAGTAGAACAAAGATGTGCATTAGTGTTTACAAAGGCAAAAGAATTTGTTGATCAGGACATGGCGAGAAGATAAACTCCTTTACAAACAAATGCTTACTGTGCAGTCTTTGAAAAACTTCTCAACATCTTGGTGGTCTCAGCCACACATTTACTGCAGAAATTAATGGTAGCATATAGTCTGAGAAAAAAAAAACACTCATTTTACCCTTTTGTTTCTAAACAAGGAAATCAAATACTTAAAATGAGGGACTCTCAAAAATATCTACATAATTTCAGAGCACTTCAAAAGCCATGCTTTGTATTGTAGTACAGTGTTAGAGTAGCAATCCATAATAATTTTAAGTTAATGTTATACAATACATCTCTTTTAAGGTTTGGTTTGCAAGCATGCTACTTGTGAAAGGAGCACTTACGTAGCTGGACTAAGGAAGGGCACTGACCACTATCAGTGGGAGATGAAATGTATGCCGAGAACTAGACATTGCTTTTATGCTGGGCTGTTAGGGGTAAAATGACTGTAGAACAAAGTAGCTCATGTTAATGATTTATACATAGCTTCTGGTAAATTGAGATTGCATGAATCTTTGTAGCCTTACTAAACTGACTCACATTTCAGTAATTAATTCACAGAAACAGAGCATACATCTGTGTTCCTTTCCAGAGTAGATTCCTTTTCTCTGGATGTGCTTTAGAAACCTTTGACTCAACATTCATATTAATAACTTATGAAACCCTTGACAATGGCAACCAGATAGCAGGCTTAGTTTAGGAACTATTTTTTTTTATTTTATTCATTTTTAGCATGATGTTTTTTCAGTGTATGGACAATTTAGAGTAGTCATTTAATCTTCATTTTTTGGAACAAATCAGAGTACTTGAAGAAAATCCATACAAAACAAAAAACATACAGACTTCAGAGAGGCAGTTACAGAAGATCAAGATTAAAGTTCATACCCTAGAGCAGAGAGGCAGAGATCTTAGTCAGTGACTCACTGTGCCACTCTTTCAGTTATATAATACAATACGATTAGTTAACATTTTCTGACTAAGAATAAAAAATAAAAGCTGTAAATGAACAACAGGGTTTGCTGTGTGATATCTAATGTGCACTAATTTGTTTCAAAATTAGAAACTCGGGGAAGGACAAATATAATTCTCAGGAGGCTGTAGGGATGACTTTGAAAACAAGGAACAGGAGAGTCACATCATCACATGTAGATGCATACATTTTTACCAGCAGTAAGACACTTATTGTTTATCTTTTCTGCCTCTCAATTGTAGCTTCGTGCTGCTGTTTGTCTGCTCCCTCACCCCACTGGATGTGTCACCTCTTTGTCTTGTGGTTTATGAAGAGCACCATCCTAAACTGTTAAGTATTTCCTATGTATCTTCTGCTATTATCTTTACCATCCTTGTAGTCATCTTTTGTCTTCTTTCTGTCAGATTTGTGTCCATCTTTCTGGAAGGCTGACAGAATGGGGCACATTTATGCCAGCTGGAATCTCATCACTGTTTGGTAAAGGAGAGATCGTACTTCCCTAACACTGTGTAAGCAAATAGGAATACTTAACTTTGGTCATTTTTATCACACTTAGACATGTAATGTGTATACAATGAACTTAGTGATAAGTATAGATATTGATGGATTATAATCACACCAGTTTGAGTGGCCTTTTATTGTTGAAATGTTCTGAAATGGGTACTTCTGTCATTATTGGTTGGGACTTCTTGTTTTGCTGCTTACTGGATAAAATGTTCACAACTGCAAATTTAAAACACACTAACAAATGATGCTGCAGTTAACAAGAAGTATAATTTCAAACAATCAGGAAGCTGGATAAAAAAAAAACACAGGTTTATGCATGGTCCTAAAATTGTGTGCAGGGGGCCCATAGTTTGAAAACAATTTGGGGTTCAAAGTACACTTAGCCTACTAGTGATTAATGCCTTCTCTGCTGGCCAATCAGTTTTGTCTCTCCTCAAATATATCATTACAGGAACAGCTGGTGGTTACTGAATCTATGTACCCTGAGAGTGAACTTAGACTGATATATGTTAATGAGATATATAATATTTGACATAAAATAATCGTGACAGTTACTGAAGTCATTACTTAAAGCTGCAGCTATCCCAGTTCTGATTGCTTTATATCTGTTATTAGCTCAGTGTGCTTTAATGAAATTGTCATTTTCATGATTTTTACAGTTACTACAGCAACCCCTGATCCAAGAGTTTCTGAAGAGATGGTTACTACAAGGAAAAATAATACATCAGCTTACCCTACTTTATTTCCTAACTTTTGCAAGTATGACCTATAAGTACAGGTAACAAGGAAGGAGATGGTGTAGAAAAAAATCTTCGTAGATGTGGAAAGTGAGTATCAGAGAACCAAAAGCAGAGGTGATTTTATTAATGTGCATTATAGCACCCATCAGGAGCTTTTGTTCATGTTGTAGTTACAATTTGCAGATTAAAAAGAATAACTTAGATGTAGCAAAAAAAATAAATAAAGGAAAGAAAGAAAGAAAAGAAAGAAATCATTCATACCACAATTTTGCAAAACACAGATTCTTGCCAGCAATAAAAGTATTGAAATGAAATATGTATCTGTGCTGTATACAGCCATAAATATATAGGAAACAAAATAATAGAAAACATGCAAACTACAAATAAATATATAAACCTGTGAATTAAGAATAGAAGCAATAATCAACAATGTGGTTGGAAATTGTTGAGTGTTTACCCACTTATACTTTTGTTAGACTGCTTGAGTTTTGCACTTGTGGTCTATAATCCTCACCTTGAATGTTGACTATTGATTAATCAAATCGTGATCAAAATTAAGGTTACTTAAACATTTGTCTTATTTTATTAGTTGTTTTAAAACTGACTACATTTAAATACTATGAATGGAGCTGCACTTTTTTACAATTCAAAAGATGTCAGTGAGGTGAAAAGACTTATTAAATTTATTTGTTTAATAAGTTGATTTCTACAATTCACCTGTTTGTGTTATTTATTTATCCTTTTGAATGCACTGAACATGCTTTTATTTAAAATGATTGACTATGTATTATATACGTAATAAGTGGCATGAATAATTTTAATGGAGAGATATGATGCAGTTGTAAAGTCAGGGGGTAGTAATATAGTAGGTGGGAATTTGTCTGGGGATTTTGCTAACCAATCCAAAATCACATGCTTCTCAAACAAGCCATTTGCTCTGGTATATTGTATATCAATTTGATTCAGTTAGAAGGAGCTGAATGCACTGTTAAATAGAACAGAGATATGAAGACTGCAGTAGGTGTTAAGATCTTGTAGGATGGCAACCTTAGGATTATAAGGCAATCAGGCAATCTTATTAAAGAGATCAGCAGCACCATTTGGCTAGGTTTGAGCAGTATGATACAGTAGGCTAACAGCAAGTTTTATGTGGTCATCTATTTTATGGTAACATGTTGATAAGTTAGGGTTGCATCCAAGCTGTTTGGGGAGAATACTGTTAATATGAAAGAAATATAGTATATCACAAGAGGAAGGATGCTTCCACTCACTCTTGTACTAACTGTATGTCTCTGAAATATTTGGTATCCAATTTCTAGTGCCTCTGGAATATCAGTTTCTGTCTTCAACCAAGAGACATTTAAGCAATAATATCGTATTTACTTGTCTATAAGCAAACACAGAGAAAAATGAATTTATTGTTTGCTGCCTGCACTGAAAATAGCATTTTAAGTCTTCCTGCTTCATATAGTGTTAGATGGGGACCAGAACTGTGTGATAAATGTTATGCCAATAATACAGTTCAATGTTACATGGGCTACATTTAAATTTATAGTCGGAGAATAGAAAAATCATGCAACAATACAAACATCTGTGCACTCCCAGAAACCCGGATTACATCACATTCTCAGAATTATATACCCAGCCTTTACTGATTACAAAACTATGCATTTAGGCAGACCGGGAATACTCATTGGCAGATGTGTAATTGTTTCCATCCCACCATAGACTACAAATTAATTGCCACATCATCCAACAAGGATGCACATAGACCAATTTGGTTAATTCTGAACCTACTACTATGCAAAAACTCACATCTCTTATACTATAGCTGAGTTTCCCCTTCCAGTTACAGACTTTTAAATCCTTATATAAATTCTCTCACATCACATCCAGTCAAACAAGATCATACTAATCCTTGGCAACATTAACAGCAACTTCCTCAACCATACCAAACAAGACTTTAACAGACCTCTCTGATTATGATTTCTACCAGTTCATTAGTCTACTAGACCTAAAAAGACTACTAACAAGCCAATTGTGTTAAATGTTATGGTAACCAACCAATCCTCATATATTACTTCCATAGTACTGCATCCTGCTAATATTAGTGACCACTGTGCAATAACTTTCACCTATTCGCTGAAGAAATCAGAGCCATCATCAACCCTTTAACCCTGCAGGCCAATACAATAGCCAGCACACAACTCATTGAATCTACTATTAACAAGGATAAAGAAGCTTATGCTTTACTCCATCAAGAATGCAAATAAAACAACCAACTTGTTAAGGGAGCCACAGCATAAGATGCAAAAACAGTTCTACGCCAATATGTTTAGACTGTGTAGTGTAGCATTTATCTCAATGCTAACTCCTGAATGCAGACTCAGAAAAAAAGGCCTAGAATGACTAGAAACAAATACAAAAGTCACATGACTGTTTTCCTGATTAGCCAGTAGGCCTTGCTGCCGTAAAACTTGTTTTCTTCTGGTTCTATGTAGTGTTATACAGTGTTTGCAGGATTTTGTGCTCAACTCCTCAGAGTTGCTCTTGGTTTGGCTACTTTGCCTGAGAGTTACAGAAGTTCTGCTGCATCGAAAGCCATCCATTGCTATAACAATGAAAATAAGTATAATTTTGCACTTCTGGTGATTATTTTTACTGTGTTTTGTAAAAATCCTTTATTATTTGTTATATTTCTTGCACTTTAGTAGAGTTTCAAAACTGAACTGTATCCACTGCTTGCTGCTGTAGTACTTATTACATTGTCTGCTAGTTTTACAGGACTGTAGTATCTAGATTGTGTGCTTTCCCTGAGCTCTAAAACTAGAATTTTTACATTAAGATGGTTTTCTGAATGCACTATTGCGGCAGAAGTGTGCAACAGCAAATGTATGTATCTGAGAGTTGGGGGCTGCAGGCTGAAAGCTTGTGTGTTTTCCTGATTGGTCTGTAGACCTTGCTTTGTAAAACTTGTTTTTTTCTGGTTCTATGTAAGCCCAGTGTTTGCACTAAGCTGCTCTCCCTGTAGCAGTTGTTAGCAGTGCCTTATATAGATGCAGATGCTTTCAAGTTAAAATTTCCCTTAAAACAGCTATCTCTGCAACCATTCCCAGTCTCCCTGATGCTCTAAGAGCATCTGAGTTGTGCAAAGAGCAGCACTGCCTTGTTGGATAGCTGCAATACATACTGAATATAGCACCCATTCTTCATCCGTGTGCCTTTATCCGTCCAGTTAAATCTGCCCACTCTTCTCCCTTATTAAATCTATAGTAAAAAAAAATGAAACCATGGATACACACTTTCCTGCTGTCTCTGTGGCCAGCCTGGTGGGCATGGGCATCCTGAGGCAATGTAGCAATTGTCTTATGTACACTGACAACAACTCAATCCTGAAACAAACATAGTATGTAAGATATCTAGTTACACTATGAAAATTGGGACATGACTCTCACATACCGACAAATCAAATGATAAACAGGTTGCCAGCACACACATGTCATTTTTCTCACTAAATAAGGTCTCGACACATAAACCCACATATGCGAAGGTACTCACTTGTAACTTACCAAAGCCTCAGAGGCTTCTCATACTCTGTCCTCAGAAACCACTTGCAAACAAAACCAAGTCAACACTAATCATTATACATAAAAATACACATCACAGTGTCTCCACAAGCAAGTCCCCAAGGTGAAACACCACACATTCAAGCATTTGGTCATTGAAGACTCCATTGTAAGACACATGGATGCCCCCCTCACCAGATTGGATAAAGAGAGTCAGTTGCTTGTCAGGGGCCCAGTTTCACTGGAGCACACAGACACTCAAGTCACTCAACCACAAGTACCAGTATGACTCAGTCATAGTCCATGTGTTTGTGAATGATCTGAGATGTACCTCCCTGTACTATATGAAAAGAGACATGGTAACCTCTTTAAATACACATTGCAGGTGGGTATGAGCCTCACATTGAGCAGCATTCTACCTTCACAAAGAATGATATCACAATACAAACAGAAAATGATTGACTTCAATAACTGACTTTGCTATTGGTATCAATCCAAAGGGATCCAGTGTTTGTCAACCTGAGATAACATGATCCACAGACCATGCTTCTTTGCCAGAGATGGTCTGCACCTGTTACCAGTAGGCTTTTGAATACTGGTCAAGGCATTAGCCACCCCCACAGTGCCTTTTTTAGGCAGCTCCAAAGCAACAGACCTACCAATATAATACATTTTTCTAATGTCAAGCTGAAAGTACTACTGCTTAATGCTAGGAGTCTTAACAAGAAATTGCACTTCCTGAAAGCTCTCCTCGTCCTGGAAAAATGCTGATGTCTGCACAATTACAGAGATGTGGTTTGAAGCTGTGGAAAGCACCACAGCAGTGCAAGGCTACAATGCCTATCACACATTCAGACCACTGTCTGAAAAGAAAAAAACAAGGAGGATATATTTCCATTTACATAAAAAATAATCACACTGCAAGACTAATCAAGCAGAATGACTCACTTGAACTACTTCATGTCCAGCTGGCCATATCATCTCTAGCTATAGGATCCCGAACATGAACCATGAAAACCACTCTACTTACCTGAAGTTATTAGAATCACTTACCATTCAGCCCAACATACTACTCATGGGTGATTTTAACTACCCCTTCATAAACTGGGAAATATACATGACCACTACTCTGCAGGCTCAGAGATTCCTGGACTTTTTCATTGCAAATATCTGAAACAGCTGGCCTGCACTCCCACTATGGGCTCAAATATCCTTGACATAGTACTCACAAACATGGGGGGAGCACTGAAACCACCCAGTGTAATGTCCTCATTGGTAAGATCAGTGTCCTTTGAACTCCCATCAAACTCTAATACCCTAAGGAATATTTCCAATGCAAATTATCTCCTGTTAAGTGATAGCATAGTTAATTTTTAAAACTCGCTGAAAACACAAAAGCATATGTAGAGGTATACATGAATACCCTATGCAACTACTCAAACAATTGCATAGAAATGGTAGTACCTGACCAAACTAAACCCAGGTCTAGCCAGAAAAACACATCACCCTGGTGGAGCCCAGGCATAAATAGATTGCATAAAAGAAGGAAGACATTCCTGTTTAGAACAAGTGGGTGGGTGCACAACAAAGAAAACAAAATCCCACATTAGCCTCAACAGCCAAATCAGGCATAATATAATAATTGTTGTTCCACAAATGTTGTATATTTAGCCCAGTGCCTAAAATGCTGTACCTTCTATGTGGCAAACTTCCAGGAGGTTAAGGAATTACATTTATGAACACAGCCTGGATATTAAAACAACAAACCTACTAATGAATTGTACAAGCATGCAATGGTATGTGACACTCATACTTTTAGACGTTTAGTAAAAAAGCAAATTAAGAAAGACATTCATGGAAGAATAATGGATGAACATCTTGATGCTTGTGAGTTGAGATGGCAGATCAAATTAAATACAGCTAGCTACCCTGGTCTTAATGAAACTATTTCTCTTAATTCTGTTTTAAAATTGAAGCATTGTGAAAGTGTGTGATTCTATTGTTTCTTTTGTTTTATCATGTGACCCTTAGGAGGGATATTTAAATGTTTGTTTTAACCTAATATTTTAATTCTGATGGAGTTCCAGTGAAATTTGGGAATGAAAGCACTTAACTATGGTTAATAAAGTTTTATATGTTACTGCTGGCTCTGAGTTGTCCTCTGTGCATCACTAAGGAAGTTTCTTTCATTTATTCATTTGTGGATTCAAATTGCTCACCTAATGGAAATGTTGCATGCTCGCAAAACTAACTGCTCAAGGGTTACCCACTCCAATGATCTAAACCTGATCTCTGGCATGAATAAATCATACCGGGGAGGCAGATATGTATTCCAGACATTGTTCCTGCTCTGAAATAGGCTTCCTCTTCAAGTGAAGCAGACCCTTCCCTGACCATCCTCAAGCGCAATCTGAACTAGTGGATGAGAAATTGCAAGTTCATTCTTGGAGTGATACCCATGCCCCTTATGGACAGAGGCAGCCTGTAAAAATTGTCAAAACTCCCCTTACTGACCCCTTGTTATCTTTCCCCTAGGGATGGAAAATTGAATAAATCTGGCTAGGCTTGTAAGGGCTCTTGAGATGTTAGCCTAATAATCTCTGAATCTCTGAAACTATGGTTGTGACATATACATCTATCTATCTATCTATCTATCTATCTATCTATCTATCTATCTATCTATCTATCTATCTATCTATCTATTTATCTATCTGTCTGTCTGTCTATCTATCTATCTATCTATCTATCTATCTATCTATCTACTCTATATATGTATGACATGTATGTGTGTGTGTGTATGTATGTATGTATATATATATCTACGTTGTTCAAAAATGCGTTACATCAAACAAAGTAGATGCCCACTTCAGCGAAAGTGCATTTCAATGCTGACTAAAAAAAAAAAAAACAGAAAACATGTTTTCTATACACACCCACACACACACACACACACACACACACACACACACACACACACATATATATATATATATATATATATATATATATATATAGAGAGAGAGAGAGAGAGAGAGACAGCTATGTGACTAAGTAAAAAAAAAAAATCAGAAGGATTAAAGCTATCTGCCTTTATGTCAAGCAGTCCTGGAAACAAGCAGTTTACCTGAGAAACTGTAGCACAGATCGACAGACAGTGCATAACATAACTTCAGCTAGTTTCACCTCTACGTTCACCAACACATCTCCAGTTCTTAATCCAGCTAACTATCATTCACCTGACTCAATGCAACCTTTTCTGGCCCCATTCTATATCATAAAAATCCCCAGAAAGAAACCGATACTGTAAAATAAATATTATCTAATAATGGCCCACATGGATCATATGGAATCTTCTAATGGTTATTCAAGAATATGGAGATTTCATATCTCCATGTGTCCATTATGTATTCATCCTGTTAGTTTAAAAATAACTCTCTCCTGACATACGGAAACAAAAGGCATTGTCACTAAATCTATCAAACCATTTAACTCTTCAAATGTCAGACTTATGTTACCTCTACCACATCTGGTCAAACTACTGGAAAAAAAAAAACAGTAGGCAAGCAACTCACTACCATTGTTTAGGATTAATCCTTGTACCAGTCTTCTTCAGTATCTTAATTAACTCACTTCCTAGTGAGCTAACAACTGTAAATATTACACTCTACACTTATGACATTGTCCTCTACCACTGCCTCCCCAGTTACATCTGTATATTGCAGGAGCTTTAACATACTCTCCACAACCTACAGACATGGCAGCTTAACAAACAGCTTACCTTAAAATCTAGGAAAATGAAAGTAATATTTTCAGTATCTACAGAAAGTAAACAAATTTCTACCATATCACTTCCCCACAGCCTATAATTCAAAGTTTTCTTTTTCAAATATCTGGGTGTAACACTAGATCCTAGTTTAAATATGTCCATACACATTGATAACTTAAACATAAAAGCTGCCACCAAATAGCAAAGTCTGTCACCCCACATGGTGAAAGGCAATTTTTATAAATTATTTATAGCCTCAGCTGGAATATGTCCTTTCACTACTGACCTATGCCTGTAATAAACTTCCCAAAATGCTACAGAACCTCTCCAACAAAATCTACAATTTCATGCTCCTGCCACCCAGAAATGAGCACCACTATAACACTCTTCAAAGTGTCAACTGGATCCCAATGAAGGAATACACAAGTCTGCTTCTCCACCTTGTCCATTAAATCCTTTATAAAGATATCACTACCTCACCTAAATCACAGATTCACTGTGCATGATACACTGTATTAATGCTAAACCTAGGAACTCTCTGTCATCTTCATCATGGCTACAAAAAATTTGGGATTCACTCCTAGCTGAATTTTGCCATACACCACAATATGGTACATTTAGAGAACAACTAATCAACCCCTTAAAAGGGGAGAGCTGCCTACATATGCTTTAGTCATTCCTTTATAAGTAATTTTTTTCTCCAATCAAACCCCTATCTTCAACCCTTCTTTTGCTCTCATCTCTTTACCAGCCTGATTTTAATCTAGCGCAACCACTCTACATCTCAACATTCTTCTGTACACTGTTCCCATCAACCTTCCCTAACTAACTAATCTGACCTTGCCCTCTACCATCTTTTCAAATCTAAGCACTACCCATTCTTTTCCCATAAAACTAGTAATCACATTTCGTCACACCTTACTCATATATTTATCATTTCTTACCTATACTTACTCTACAATGTACATTTGTAGAGACTATCACTTTGTTTGTGACTATGAGTAGTCCTTTATCTGTATGCCTTGGCATGCCTTCACATCCATATTGTTGTGTGCTACTGCTTGATTTATGCACCACTGTACTTCTTCACTTCTGTTCTAACTCCTGGGCTGAGGACGAAATGGGTTCACTATGGATCAGTTCATTACAGTGGTCAACAAACATAAATACAATAAAATAAATAAAAAAGATAAATGCAAAAACGTTGGCATTCGCAGCTACTCTTTCAAAACATTTGTCCATTCTTCTGCAATTAAAC
>NC_056734.1:724922827-725022827 GCF_019279795.1 Protopterus annectens | reverse complement strand
AGGTGGCTCTTTCCAATGTAATTTCTGTGTTGCTTCTTAACTGTAATTGCTCCGTACTGAAAACACTGCTGTCTTATCATTCAATTATTCTTTTCTTTTTCTAACCTACATAGCTTTCAACCTCCTTCCTGCATTAAGACTTGGGAACATACCTGCCTGTTCTTTAAGGACCCCCTGCAAATAAATTCTGCCATCTCATCTGCATCCCTATGAAACTTTTTCCCTCCTTCCAAAGGATTGAAGAAAGTATGTTTGACCACCAAACCAAACTGTATATTGCATTGTTTTTATTAAATACAAATGTGTATTGTCTGATTAAAGTCTCACACTACTTTTCTATCTCTCTGTTCTTCTATTACTTCTATTATTAGCTAAGATTTTCTCCACACCACTACCCCTTTGTAACCAAACCATTGTACTAAATACTCCCTCCACCTGGACCTACTACCTGGAGATCCTCAATGCTTGCTGCTCCTGATTGTCTGTGATCTCCTCCTTTGCTCTATTTACTTGCTCTCTGCTCTGCCTGCACTCCTCCCTCTACTCCACTCCCCCCCCCACCCCCCATCCCACCCACCCCCAGTAGTCCCTACCTTACTACTACCTAACCACTTCCTTCATACACCTATAGCACACACACACCCACACATAAGCAATATTACTCAGCCAACCCCACAATATCACAGTTGCATTATATGTTCATAAAACTTACATATTGTCTTCAACAAACTCTTCTCATACATGGTGACATTCATCCAACCCAGGCCCCATCAATGTCAGACAATGAAATAATCCCACCTGGTTATAATATTTTAAACCATAGTGCTTGGTGACTTTAATATTGACTGGAATAGCACCCATATAAATTTATATGGCTTTTACCAACTATCACTACTCCTACCAGAATCCATAAACCCAGTAACAAACAAAAGCACCTTACTGGATATTTAGTAAAATACTGATCTCTTATATATAATACAGGTATCCTTCCAGATGATATTAGTGACCACTGACACTTATATAATTAGAAACTTAAAGCTTGTAATTGGGCACCACTAAAACCCTCCTCTTGTTAGGACCAGGAACAAAACTGCTCCCTGGCACAAAAGAGACTAGGCATAAAATGCTTATTAGAAACAAAATCTGGGCCAAATGGAGAACAACTCATTTACAACCTGTCCCTACATCCCTCATCTGTATACTACTTCAGAAACTCCATTTCTATCCTAATAAACAGAACCATACTGAAGGGATCCCCATCTCTTTATGACTGCATTAATAAAAATAGAAACAATAACAATCTGACCAAGCCTTTGATGTGATCAACCATCAGCTTCTTTTAGATATCCTTAAATCACTTTCATTAGATACAGGCAGTCCAATGGTTCGACAACAGGCTGTCCTCTGGGGACAATTACATATCCACTCACCTAGGCTCTATTTTGGGACCCCTCCTTTTCTCTATCTTCATTATGATCTGAATGCAAAACCTTCCTCAAACCCACCTGCATATGCAGATGAGATGATTCTACACTCTGTGCAACTCCAGTCCATCACCCAGAAAGTATTTAATCTAGTAGAAAACTGGTTTCTTCATTGCTGTCGCCTCCTGAACCCCAAGAAAATGAAATGATTGCTGTTTACTCCTACACAGAAGTCCTCCCCTATTGATATCACAGTCACATCCAATAATGGCACTGTCATAGCACCTGACACAACCACTAAACTTTTAAACAGACAACTAGGTTTCCTTTACAGGATCAAACAAACTAACCTCAATAAGCTAGCAACCTCCTAACATAACATTGCCAGATTTGCCACTAATCCACCATTGTCAAAATCTTCAACAGCTAATCACCCACAAGATACTACAACATCCCAGTAATACTCCAATACTCTGTAACTTTATCACTTCTTACAAGAATCTTACAGCCCTACGCTCCGCTAACAAATTACTAGTAACCATCCAGAAATCCAGCAATAAACCAGGTGACTGTCTTTTCACTAACTCTGTGGGAAAATCTTGGAACAAACTTCCCACTGACCTTTCTTCTCTGTCTTCAACACCACTTTTCAAGAAGCACCTAAAATCTTTCCTTAAAACACAATGGCTATGTCCATGCACAAACCCTGACTAATAAACTTTCCCTGAGCATTAACCTTCTTAAATGCTTACTACATGTGTAGAATAGGTTTTATCTGTACTTTTCCTCTTATGAATTATTGAATCTGAAAACTTTCCACTGCTATGTTTGCTTGTCTGTTCTAACATATCTCTCTAAGTTTTCTCAACTAGTCCTAGCCTTCTCGGCGTTTAATAATTAGCTCTCTACTGTGTGCACTATTGTTGTTTCCTCTTGAATAACTTCTTGTCTCTTCCTCTCTTGTAACAAAGTAACCACTACTGGTATCTTATGATCACTAAAACTGCCTCTATTGTAGTCTAGTGCTGTACTGTATTTTATATGTATATCATTGTTAAAATTGTAGAATTGTAGTATTATTATTTTTGTATTTTTACATTCTATTTGCATAAAGGAGCTTATCTCCCCAGGCCTCTGCTGAAAATGGACATGTATCCAGTTGGACTAGCCCGGTCAACAAATGTAAAATAAAATAAATATATAAAATAAATTAAGGGTTTTATATAATTTAGCAATCAGTGGGACAACTACTACATCTCCTTTAAATAATTTTAGGGGTACTAAGCAGGGCAGCCCTCAGTCATCCTACATCTTCACTTATTCCTGGGACCCTTGGTTCTTTAGACTACTTCTGAACCGCAAATTATAAATAATTAATGTCTTCAGTACAAACATCATCTTAACTTCATTTGCTGTAAATAGCCTTCTATAGTTTCAGAATTCAGTTAATTCTATTCTTTACCCCATCTAAACAAAAATTATAGAAAGTTTCAAACTACATGTTAAATCAAACCTTTTTACTCTCATGAACGAGATACTTAATTCTGCTCTTTTCTGGAGTAAATATGTTAAACTGAATGAATTCAAATACTTAGTTGTTACAACCAGATCTGATACTTATACATTTTTATCAAATTTTAGAAGAACCATAATAGATTTGGATAACTGGTACAAAATAGATTCAGCTTCATTGTGTTTCCTTTGAGAAAAAGAATGTCTTCCTGGCGTGATTTTGTTTTTGATACAAGTGGATTTCATATATTTCTTGACACATTTTATATAGTGTTGAGTTTTGTCTTTTTAGTATTTTTTTACTAGGTTTTCTAGCATTTTAGGAGGTTTTACTATTTCTGATCAGACTATAACAATATTCTTCTTTGGACTTTACAACCAAAGAGCTTATAAAGAAAATGTGAACCACAAAGAAATGTTTTCCTTTTATAGATATATCTTTGCAAAGCTTTCCAACATTTATCAAACTATTAATATTGACGTTTAATAATTTCTTCAAAAAATAGGGCTGTTTAAAGATATTTTTAATTACATTCACTTATAGATAATCCTAACACTACAATTGGTAACACATTTTACAAGACATCAGATGCTCCTATGGTAGGATATACTTGCTCATGTTGTTTTATGAGTGATAATGTTTTAATATCTATAACAGAAATTATGAAACTATGGAACCTTAAAGTCAGTGTGAACTCATAACTTAATTTAATAAGAACTATCAATGCAAAATTCTTTCCATTGTTTGGGAATGATAAGTTAAATCTGGATTATGTGTGGCTGAATTACCCCCAAAAGAAGAATGTCTTATTATTTATTTACAATTTAGTTCTGCATTCTTCATGTTATTCTTAATACTTGTTCACCAAAATATTGGATATTTCTGCTTTAACCACTGTATGTATTTTCCCCAGACTAGAAAACAATCTGGCACAATGCGTACAAGAATTGAACTTTTCCTCAGTTTATACAGAAACAGTTTATGCTTCTATGGATTCACTTCTAAAGGTCGAAATCTCAAAACATCGAACCTCTGAATAACGAAGTTGCCATAAGAAAATATTTTATTTTATCAGGTGCTGAAGCAGGAATTGCCATTACTTGATGTTTTTGTTATTGACTATTGCTAAACCAAGTCCAATCTGAGTGGTCACACAGTATCTGCTGCCTTAACCTAAAGCCCCCCATATCAAGCAGTGGAAATTTCAAACTTCTCTCTTGAGCACTGGGCACCCACAAACAGTTGTCCTGCAACTAAAGAGACTAAGCACTAATGTAGGTGGTTAACTTCCAAGTGTCTAGACAGTAAAATACCTTATCTGCATTAACTTAAACAAATGTTAGTGAGTGTATTAGTACATTCTGCTGTATAGTTCCTTAATCAAACCACTGTACTGATGAGTACCTCACCAGGAAGAAACAGCTGCATAATACTCTCCAGTTAGTGCCCCCCCAAACTAAAGTCTATTTTCTTTTGAGAAATACTCAAATCTATAAAATAGCATTTCATTACCTCTCCTGTTTCATCTGTAACCAACCCCAGCTTTAATTTTATATCCTTTTAAGAATATCAGAAAATTATACTCTGTGCCCATAACATAGTCTATAACTTAGTGCAAACATACAGTTTAAATACAGTTAAAACTTCAGTTTAAAATTCAGTTTAACATATAACCACATGCTTACCAAAGCCTAAAGAAACAGTTGGAGTCAGTGTTAGCCCCACACCGCTCACCCTCACTGCGCTCGGGCTTGCTCTGCTCCCTTCCTGCCCCCAATTACCACCTGCCCCTACTTCTTCTACCTTTATTCTAACCCCTAATCACCTGACCAGTAGTCCAACCCCTAATTCCCTAACAACTAGCCCAACCCACTCATCCTACCTCCCCCCACCATCCAATCTAATTACATCCCACACTGATCCCACTCCCAACACACTCCCAGACAACACACCTCCAGCCTCACACACAACCAACCTAGAATCCTAGTTGTACTACTCGCTCAAAGTAGTATCTTGTTACCCACACTCACATCCCTGTTATTAGCTCTACTATCGCTAACCTTCCTAACTTCCTTACAAACAGACCTACCACTGCATAACTTCTCCTATCGCACTACCCACACTAGCCCACCCTATCAAACCCACTCACACTTCTACATCTGCCCCACAATCATAAATCTTACAACTACATATTACTCACTAACAAAAATGACACCATCTCACCACACTATAAAAGACACATAGAACAAGCTCACAAACAATTAATATTAAAAAGCACATACTGACACTCCTACAAACTCTGCTAACCTCTGGTGACATTCACCCAAATCCAGGTCCCCTCTCAGCCAGACAAACATCTGATCTGCTTATCCTAAATCTCAGCATAAGAAGTATTAGCAACAAGCTAACAAACCTACATGCATTCATAGCCCACTACATCCCTGATGTACTCACCATTACAGAGACCTGGCTTAAACCCAGTATCCAAGATGAAGACTTTCTCCCCCCAGGGTATAATATACTTAGATCTGATAGAACAAACAGGAAAGGAGGAGGAGTGGCCATTCTCTTTCAAAACACCCTTAACGTCCAACTCCTGCACACCACACCACCCACTTTTCAAAATGCTGAAGTCCTATTTTCTGTCCTATCCATAAGAAACACCAAGATGATCAATATAATATGCTGCTACATACCTCCAGGCAACAACTCACTCATAATAGAAGACATCCTACACTGGACAAAGGACAATCTACCTCAGGAAACAATCCTACTAGGTGACCTTAACATCGATTGGGCAACCTGTGACTCCAGCAGCCTCTCTACACATATCAGTCTATATGGGTTCTCTCAACTAACTGAAGAACCAACTAGAATAGATAAGAAAACAAAGAAAGAATCCATACTGGACTGTCCCAAACAAAACTATACAGCAGGCTGTCTCCCAGATGACCACCTGCCCCCTACTTCTTCTACCTTTATTCTAACCCCTAATCTCCCCACCTTCCTACTCCACAAACACTCCAATCACCCCAAACCAGTAGTCTACAAACTCATACGAGATGACTGTAACCTTACCCAACAATATCTAAATACTGCCCTAAGCCACTGCAACTGGGAACCACAACGGACACTTGGGTTAGACCAGGCAGTAGACTACTTCAATACTACATTCTCTAACATCCGTAACAGTCTAGCTCCCAGCAGAAAGATCAGAGTTAAAGTCAACTATGCACCCTGGCTAAGTAGGGACACCAGTGCCTTACTAAAAGCCAGAGATAAAGCCTGGAAAATCTGGAAAACTGACAAACCCCCTAGCTCCAGGCAATACTATCAACAGCTTAGAAACAAGGCCAAGGCTGAATCCAAAATAAACAAACAAAACAATTTTCTTAGTGCCCAAAGGAAATATTCAAATAATCCACAAATATTCTGGCATGCCATTAACTCTCTACTAAAGCCAGGCAAAACCACTACTCCAGCACCCAGCTCTACTAACAATACCCTAGACATAGCTTCTCAATTTAATAATCATTTTACTAAATCCATTTTAGCCCTGTCCAGTCAAATAACCAAAAACAGTCTACCTCAATCACAGCTCAACCTATCCCACATCACCCCCTCTTTCAGCCTATCACCATTGCCCACCTCAGCTATCAAAAATCTCCTCCTAAAACTAAAGCCAACCACATTGGCAGCTGATAACATACCTGCTGCTTACCTAAAAATGGCTAGTGACTCCCTATCATATCCTGTCTCCATCCTAATCAACCGCTCCATGCTAGAATCCTACATACCCAAACTCTGGAAAGTATCTCACATCATTCTGCTCCGTAAAGGAGGTAACTCCTACGAATTTTCCATCTACCAACCTATTGCCATCCTTTGCCCCCATCCAAAATTCTTGAGAAATGCATCCACTTGCAAGTGATGACATTTCTTAACACACACAATCTACTATCTACCACACAACACGGTTTCCATCCAAATCACAGCACTACCACAGCCCTTCTATCCTTCACTAATCATATAAACCTTCACAGGAATGATAACAAATATGTATCAGCCATTTTCCTAGACCTCTGAAAAGCATTTGATATGGTCTCCCACTCCATTCTACTAGACTCACTAACATTATTATCCTTCACCTCCTCTACTATAGCCTGGTTTAGAAGCTACCTATCTGAAAGGCAACAATCAGTCCAGTAGAAAGGAACTCTGTCTACACAGCTTCCAACCACCATCGGAGTCTCACAGGGCTCTATACTGGGCCCACTATTGTTCTCTATTTTCACAAATAACCTCAATAGCTCTACACAACATCCCACACTCATACAATATGTGTATGATTCAACCTTGATCTGCTCCACCTCATCTCCCTCCACCCTACATACACTCACTCAAGATACCTTTAACTCAGTAGAAAAATGGATATCAAGTATCCAACTAATTCTAAATCCCAAAAAGATAAAACTGCTATTATTTATCCCTAATAGATCAAAAATCCCCCTCTCCTTTACAATAACATTTAATGACGGCACCACCATCTCCCCTTCTAACCACACCAAACTTCTGGGCATTGAAACAGACAATAATCTCCACTTTGATGTTCACAACTCATATACCATAAAACTAGTACAGAAAAAGCTTGGCTTCATATACAGGCATAAGTCCTTTCTCTCACAAAAAGCAAGAGTTACTCTTGCACAAAGCCATCTCCTCTCAACTCTATTATACACAGCACCAATCTTTACCCAAATCAGACAATGTGACCTAGACAAACTAGAATCATGCTACAATAAAATAGCCAAGTTTGCTATTGACTCGATCTATAGAATCCATCACTGTACTGCATTAAAAGAACTAAAATGGCTTGAGCTTCCACAGCTACTTAACTATCACCAGCTGGGCACAGCCTAAAATATTCTCAAATATCCTGAAAAAAAACCCTCATTATCCAACCTACTTACAGTCTATACTGCAAACAGGTACCTAAGATCTAGTGAAAAATCTCTCCTCTCCATCACCAAGGCTAACAATAATGCAGAGAAAGCCCTCAACTCCCACACCATTGCCAGAAATTGGAACTCTCTTTCCCTAGCCTTGTCCACTGCCCCATCCACATCCATATTCCAAAAACTCCCTGAAATTGCATCTACCTGGTTATGCCTTTGTATCACATAACCCTACCCACACTGCTATTAACTCCCCAAACTCCTCTCTGATCACATGCTGGATCTCTGATCCCCTGTAGGCTTGGTCATCTGAAAGGGTGCTTTTAACTGTAGAATCTTACTTGATATATTTTTTTCTCTTACCAATGTATAACTGACATTGTCTTTTTACCTATGTTCTATATCTTCTTTTACCTGGAGTATTTTATTAATTTCTTGTTATATTACTATGCTCAGCATACATGATGAAACCTGTTTTGTGTAGTAAGCTGGATGTACTGGATGTATTGTAACTGACATTGGGCCGGATTCATGAAGGCTTGCACAGAGTCTTAGAGTAGAGTAAGACTCCATGCAGCCAACATGTCCGCCAAGCAATCCAGGAAGATCCAGTAGGGGTGTGTAACAGAGCTCTTTAAACTAGTCCTACACGGACAGGGCTGGGATATGCAAATTACCTCAATTGCAGGTGAAAGCCATGCAAATGAGGTAAATTTGTGATCCAGGAAACCCGAACCTGTCCAAGTAGGAGTAGTGTTATTTGCAGAAATGTACTCAGTTGATAACTGAGTACGCTTCTGCAAATATCAAAACAGAGCCATGTCAGCTGGAAAAAAAAACATGCATTCACAGGAGGAAACATGCCAATGGCCAAAAATACGGCCATTGGCAATGGGAAGTGATGCAAATTAAAAATAAAATAACTTTTTTTATCCCGATCACTGGGGTTTAACCGTAGCGCAGCACTGCACCCTTAAAAGCAGAAAATTAATAATTAAGATCCACAAATGTGGATTTTATAGCTAAAATGAATTTACAATGCAAGGGAATGGCAGGCTGAAGACAACATGGCCAACGAGTAGAGGTTGCTAAGGGGGGAAGCTCAGTCTAAGAGATGTAACTAAACATTAGTAGGCAATCCTATGCAAATGAGAGTTAGGATAGTGAATTGCAAGTTTACATAGCAAATGAGCACAGTCAGTGGAGTGTAGGAGTAGGATAAGGGGAGTAACAGAGTAGAAGATAGGTGACATCACGAGGGGGGTATGTATGAAAGGAGTGAAGCTCATTGGAGCAGAGTGACATGTGTCAGCTTACATTTACATAATAGTGAAAGAGGTGTGTCAACAGGTAGGCCAGGTAAAGTCAAGAAATGGAAGGTGCATGCCCTGGATAACACCAAAGTTTCTTGCTGAGCGTGCATGCGCTCATGTGTGTGCCAGTAAACCCGAGTAAGACAATGTGCAAGCGTGTAAGCGTGTGTGCACGCGTGTAGGCTTCAGTAAGCATATGTAAGGCTGTGTAAACAGTTGTAAGCATGTTTGCACCGGTGTGCACGTGTTTTAACAAGAATAAACAAGTTTTAGTCCATGTAAGCATGTGTGCGCATGTGTTAGCTGCTGTGCATGTGTTTGCGCTTGTGAGAAGAAAAAGGAAGCACACCAAATAGTGGAAGTTACCAGGGAGTACTAGCAGAGCTAATAGGTGAAAACAATCAGAATCAGTCAATTACCCAGGCAGAACACTAGCCCAGCCCAGCCCAGCACTTAAAACTCTGCAAACAACAGTCCATTATGTTTCTCTCAAGAAACACTGCAACACTGCAGTAAGTTAATAGAAGTGAAAATTGAAAAGGCTTCACCGAGACAAAAAATGTTAGGGGCTGCCATTGCTGTTATAAGGTGACATATGCAACATGCTGAGGGTGGTGATAATGCAAATGCTGCTGGACAACCCACAGTGAGGAGACAGAGAAGAGTGTACAGGCCCAGGGTTACCTACCAGGGGCTACATGAGCTGGAGATAGTGGAGCGCTATAGAGTGGACCGAGACCTCTTGCAGCAAATTGTTGTGCTGTGCAGGCCATGCCTCACACACAGAAACAACAGAGGGGAACCCATCCCAGTGGAAACTAAGGTATGTGTTGGCCTAAGAATACTAGCAACAGGTACCTTCCAGAGACCAACTGGTGATATGATGGGGATATCACAGGCATCAGCATCCAGGGTACTGCACCAGTTCCTGGATGCAATGTCAGCACATGTCGGTGATCGTGTATATTTCCCCAATTCCTGTGAGGTATTGGCCAGCGATATGCGTCTCTTCCAGCAAATAGTGGAATACCCTGAGGTAGTGGGTGCAATAGACTGCACGCACATACACATCAAAGCACCAGCCGGTGAGCGGGGTAGGGTCTACTTCAACCACAAGGGCTTCCACTCCATCAACTGCCAGGTGGTGTGCAATGCCCAGGGCAAAATACTGAATGTTTGTGCTGGCTGCCCTGGAAGCTACCATGATTCCCATATCTGGCATCTGACGCAGCTGTACCAGACATTTGCCAATGGGGACATCCCACATGGTCACCTAGTGGGGGATGCTGGCTATGCACTGGAGCCGTGGCTGATGACACCCATCAGAAATGCACACACACCTGAACAGGAATGCCATAATGAGGCACATGCATAAACACGAAATGTAATCGAGCGTGTGTTTCGGCTGCTCAAGTCATGGTTCCAGTGCCTGGACACATCTGTTGGAGCCTTGCAGTACTTGCCAACTACATGTACCCAAATTGTCATGGTATGTGCTATGCTACATAATATGATCCTGCGAAAACAGCTGCAGCAGTACCAGCATAGGCCCGGGCCAAACAGCCCCCCACCATTGCCAAGACCATCACAGACAGAGCGTGACTCGGTGGAGGAACAACCTGAGCCTGCCCCAGTAGGCAGAAGGAGGTGTGCCCAGTATGCTTTGGCCTTGGCAAAGAGGCAATGCATAGCACATACACTGGCTCAGTAGGAACTCTGGAAATTATACCTCTCTCTGACCCGCACATATAGTAAAAGGGATGCCTACATTGACACTACCTGCTTTCAAACATGTATAGGGAGTGTAGTATGTGCATCCGACATAGGCAGTCCTGCATCAACACCTGAGGCATGATTGCCATGTGTTAAGCAATATAAAGCAGTGCTAAACAGCATTTACCATCATGAAGTCAATGTAAACAAAATCGCACACACCAACTACTACAAATGTGGTCAATGTAGAGTAATATTGGCCAATGTCCAGCAATGATGGTTAATATTGAGCAATGTTGGACAAGCTGGGTCTAGGTAGGGCATAGCTGAACAAAAGCCAACATTGTCATATTTGCTCTACTGGCCCCTAAGCAGTCTGGTCTGCTCAGTATGAAAATATAAGCAGCAATGGGCCTCGAACCCAGGATACTGTGCACTATAGTCATAGTACTGAACCACTAAACCATGACAGTAGTGCAGTGGTTAGCCTGTATGAAGAAATGTTGATAAGTCTATGCAAAGTATTTCACGGAAACCCTGCAGGTACAGCATAATCCCTGTCGAGGTATGACACAAAGGTGAGTCCTGCAGTAAGAATAGAACCTGATTTTCAACACGCACAGTACAAATGTTAATAATGGACATGTAGACATACATCAACAAATGTAGTGGACCTCAGACAGCAACATACTGAAAGGCCACACTGGGCATGCTCACACACTTGAATACATGAGACAAATGTCAGGCAACAGAACACTGACAGTCTGAACTGGGCATGCTCACACACTTAGGCCATGTTGGAGTAAAGCATTGGGCCACACATAGCAGGCAGTTGCATGTGTTAACCCAGGAACCTCTCACTACACAGCAATCTGCCCTGTGAACACACTTATATGACAACAGACACGTATATAATATAGTGGAACCCTGCCATAAGCAAATATGTTCTGCAGATTCCTAAGCGGTTCATATAAAGTGTGAAAGCAAAGATGATAAAAACCTGCAAACAGTATCAGCAATAAACATTGTGCATCATGAAAATCAACATAGGTTCAGAGGTTGATACTAGGCTATCTGCCCTAGGGCATGTACAAGCATAGCCAGAGTGTTTGGCTACTGCAGCCCAGTCAAATCAGAGCACTGTGCCTGTGAATAATAGGTCACACAAGATAGCCCATGTACGTTCAGTGTATTGTGCCTCTGTCTAGCAGGGACCCAGAAGATATCCCATGGGTAAACATGCGATCACCCATCCACTTGTCAAGATGTCACCTGTAGGTGGTCAGTGGGTGGCTCTGCCTATGCAAAACTGGGACTACACTCCGGAGTGAGTGGAGGCTTTCTGATAATAATCTGTCCCCCCAGCATGTCCTTTTAACATCAGTGCTGAGGTATATGTCCCTGGAGTGTGTAGCAGCAAGGGAGTCGGATATCCTGAAGTGGAGCATGTCCAGTAAGTCTGGGTCAGATATTGCCTTCAACTACAGGCACACAACACATCCGTGTAGGTGGTAAGTTACTGAGTAGAGCTGGAGTTACTGTATCGGAACTGTGCAGGGCATCTGTGTGAGTCCCTACATCTGCTTGAAGAGTAACATTTGTGGCCATTACAGTTGCTGCAGGTGTCAGGTAAGGTACATCCCAAAGGTGGCATAGTAACCAAGCATGGTCGTGAAGAGTATAGGGGCACAATGACCACATGTGATCAACATGTGAAACCATGTGGGATATGGTGGGCTATGTAGATGTACTGTATAACCACTATGGCAATAGGATTGTCAAAGGCGAGAGTACGAACAGGTTGTGTCCCCAAACCCGAACAACTACTACTGTATGTAATGGATTACAACCTATGTGGTAATGTGTGGGCATCTTGTCATCCTCAAAGGGGATGACTATGCAACTAATGGCATGTAGCCGTGGGCCATGGCTCAGGCACCAGTCAAACTATCTCTGAGAGACCCTGTATGAGTATGCATGTGCCAGCAGGAGAGCTGATTATGGCACCCAGTTTGCAGTCATCTGCGAACATGGGCAGCCATATCCCTCCTGTGATAGCCTGTGCATCACACAAATATATACTGAACAAGAGAAGTCCCAGGACTGAGCCTTGTGGGATGCTAGGTGTAACTGGTGTATAGTCAGACATGGCACCTGCAACACTGAGCATGTGGGTGCTATCCCTGCTCCAGGTAGCAATCCATTGTGTCAGATATGTGTCGATATTGATGCTGGTGAGCCTATGCATAATGGCCGAGTGGGGTATTGTGTTGAAAGGTTGTGCAAGGTCCAGGCAGGCTGTGTGGACAACCATCCCAACACTGATGGACCTGGTAACTGTTGAAAGAATATGAACAGGTCCAACAGGCAACATCTGCCCACAACAATGCTGTAATGTGTAGGACCCAGTGGCTGTAGGTTTCCCATGTCTATGTTCATGAGTCCCATTACAATACACTCCATAGCTTTGCAGAACAGGCTAGTTAGCCTTTTAGGTCAATATTGTCTGTGGTCTGTTGTGGCAGTATTTAGTGGAGTGGGACCACTATTGCTGTATGTCATTCCGTGGGTACATATCCAGCAGTAACTCTTATATCGAACAGTGACGTAATGTGAGTGTTACGTCTGTCATGAAGGCTGTGTACAACACAGGCCGGGACACTGTCTGGTCCCATTGATGCTGTGTTGTCCGCTGTGGGGAGGCAGCACTCACCTGTTTACTTGTGATGTCTGGGAGGTTACACTCTGTTGGTATGGACATTACCACCTTAGGGGGGATGGGGAGGACACATCTGCACTGAACCTGTTTGCCAGGATGATGGCAATGTCAGTGGGTTCAGGGTATGTTTAGTCAGTATGCAGTAACACACAGCATATCAGTGAGTGTCCAGCCAGGTACCTGAATCAACTGAAGAAGGCCTTGTGAGTGTCCGACATGTCTGGTGCAATTGTCCGTTAGAAGCGTGCCTGACATAAATACCCGAGTGATTGTAGCAGTCCGCTAGTACAGATCACAGATGCCTTCCCTGTCTGGGATTGTGCTCTATCATGTAGTAGCTTTCTCCATTTGTTGTAAAGCGTATTAATGGCTGGGGTCTACCAGGCAGGTCCACTGCCATTGGAGGAGTGAGTCCAGTTGTTATTTTGGATGTAACGATCCATGCGACCCACTAGGTGTCCATAGAATGTGTATGTAAAGGATTCAGCAGTCTGAGCCATACTTACCACTGACCCATGGTCTCTGATGGATACCACCGTGGTTTGGAGGAGTGTGATGTTTGCTTTTGGGAAGTTCACCAAGATTACCCAGGATGGGTGTCGGGACAAGATATGGATGTCCAGTGAGATAAAGTATGTTCTGCCCTTACCAATGAGGGGTATATCACAGGTGTGGAACATAGAGTCCCCATGTTGGTAATGATCATGTCCAATATGTTGTCCCCTCTTGTGGGTGTGGTGACTGCTTGTGCCATAGCATATGAGTTTAGAAATAGTAGCAACTGTTGGGCGAGGGTGTTGGGGCCTGCGTACTATCCACAGTCAATGTGTGGGTATTTGACGTCACCCAATATAATGGTGTTTGGGGAGACCTTCATATTGTCCAGTGTTCCCAGGAAAGCTGAGTGAGGTTGCTGAGTTGGGGAGTGTGGTCTGTAGCAGGCAATAAACCAAAAGGCAGATTTGCACAATGTTAGGTGCATATGTATGGTATGTGATGCATTGTGCAGTGCTACCAACCCGGAGGTATGTGTATCTGTGATTTATATGGATACTCCCCCTATTTGTGTTGGCCATTCCAAGTTATGGGGTCAGAAAGCATGGTACGAAATACAACCTGGTAGTGCTGGTGTGCATGTGAGAGCCTCAACCATGTGTCTGTTAGTGCACAGATATTGCTATCCTCCATACTGAGGAGATTCATGAGTGGGCGCAATTTGAGGGTAAGACTTCTGTTGTTGAGCAGCATTACCCTCAGTGTTGTGTACTCTGTAATGTGTATGGAGGTGGTTCTGTCCTTTGAGCCCTGCTTAAATAGGGCAGTATGGTGGCAGCAAGTGCCCTAGCCAGTATTCAAAAGTCCAAGGGTGACAGGTGCAAGCTGTCCATAGGGAAGCTACGTGGCATGTCGAGCATGTCACCCCAGAGTGACAGACACTGTATCCCCTTTGAATAACACCGATATGTTAGCCAACTGTTAAACGTGATCAGTTTGTTGGTATACTGTGACATCATACTTGGTGAGTGTAAGATGCTAGACAAGGTCAGAGGTAATACTGGGCTGGGCTACATGATCACAGAGTTCCTTTATGTTCCATGTCATGTGGTCCAGGAAGGAACGTCTGAGGTTGTACGCACCAGCATGGATAATGATGGAGCCAGTCCTGGACTTGCTTTGGACTGACCTGAGTGCATGTGTTATGTGGTGGATCCTGGCACCTGAGAGACAGCTCAAAGTGACTGTTCCCCTGTCTGGCATGGTGAGTGGGACGATACTGTGTTTGACATTAAGTGTCACCTATAACAAGTGTATCAAGTATGTTGTTTAGCCCAAAGGGCAGTGACTGTGTGGCACACTGACATTGTGAACTGTGTGACATGTGGGCATTGTAGTGGGGTAGCAGTTGTATGTGTGTCTGCTTTGGAGGTCTCTGCTGCTTAGGCAGGGTGTATGTAGAGCCTCCGAATATGGGTATGTGTGATAATGTGGTTTGTTTGCTGTCACTATCGGTGTATTTGAGACTGATATGTGGTGTGTATGGTCACCCTCACCACCTGATAGACTATGCCAGTCATGGGTCGAGAGAGCTCAGCGTCCTGTGTGTCAATATTGTTACATCTCCCACATATATGTGAGTGTGATATGAGGAGGAGAGGGTTGTCTGTGTACATGAGGCAGATGTGACATTGTGTCATAACCACAATATTCACTAGCTGGACTGGAGAATACACATGAAACCAACCCCTGGACATGCCAGTTTATTATGATGACATACTCTGTAGCCTGATCACAAAGGCTCAGTAGGGTGTTTAGTGTGTAAAAGAGTAAAACCGGGATTAGTGCTCAGGTTTGTTGGTGTTTTGTAAAGAGTAGCTGAGAAGGAGTCCAGACTGAGAATCATGACATGTCCTTCAGCTATGTAAGAAATAGTAATGTACACGCATATATGTGCTGAGTCAGGGACAAGTGTACCTTACTGACATTGCCGACATTCTGTCAGACAGGCCCATGTATACATACCCCCCCCCACTGACGATAGTCCCTGACATCATACCAGGAGATATCACGTGTAGAATGGCTGAACATCTCCCCCCAAAGCCAAAAGCATGGCAGCAATTGGATTACATTGTTTCCCAATATGTGTCATGCATGCACTACAGAACAAACAGACCCTGCACTTGAACAGTCTGTTGAGCCTCACCCACTCCACAGGACCTGGAACCGTTGAATGTGTTACAGCAACATATGGCACTCCCCACATGTGTGGGTGCACAACACACCATGGGAAGTATAGTCCAGTAAGCCTGTAAAGTCTGATCTGCAAGGCCATGGAGTGCATCATGGCAGAAGTCATAAACAGAGCTATTGGAAACCGACAAGCACACAACCCTACCAACTGTGTTATGTTCCTGTGCAGATCATGGTTCCCAAGCATGCTACACCATCTGCAAGGCAGCCACCCAGGACACACATCATGGAACAGAGCTACGCATGTCCCACATAGACTTTGAACAGCTCTTCATCAACATCACAGACACATCGTATCCACAAAACCAACAATCTGTGCATAGATATGTGTTGACATATGAAGGGATGGTAATGTGTCCACAGATAGATCACACAAGGTGAGACTCACGGGGTCCTGTACAAGCTGATGATACCTGCCGACCTACATGGATCATTCCTGGGATTGCATAAAAATGTTTACACACATTACCATGTCCAGTCTGATGATGTCATCATCCTACAAGTATACCAGGAGAACAGAAACCACACAATAAAACAAATAGCGCACTGTGTTAATGTGTATCTCTCTAGTATCATAACATAGTCAGGTAGGGGTTTGAGTCCTGCAAACGCCAAGTGTGTGTGTGTGATTTCCTTTGAGAGGAGTAGCCTTTTTGGAGACTGGGAAAACACATTAAAAGAGGTACATCCCTCTTTGGAAAGTCTGATGATGTTAGCATCCCACAAATATGCAAGGAGAACATAAACCACCCAGTAATGCATATAGCATGCCATGTTAATGCGTATCTCTTTAGTATCATAACATAGTCACGTAGGTGTTTGAGTCCTACAAATGCCAAATGTGTGTGGGGGGGTGTATGTGTATGATTTCCTTTGAGTGGAGTAGCCTTTTTGGAGACTGGGAAAACACATTAAAAGAGGTACATCCCTCTTTGGAAAGTCTGATGATGTCAGCATCCCACAAATATGCAAGGAGAACATAGACCACCCAGTAATGCATATAGTGTGCCATGTTAATGCGTATCTCTTTAGTATCATAACATAGGCAGGTAGGGGTTTGAGTCCTGCAAATGCTAAGTGTGTGTGTGTGTAGGGGGAGATGTGTGTGATTTCCTTTGAGAAGAGTAGCCTTTTTGGAGACTGGGAAAACACATTAAAAGAGGTACATCCCTCTTTGGAAAGTCGGATGATGTCAGCATCCTACAAATATGCAAGAAGAAGAAAAAAACACCCAGTAATGCATATAGCGCACCATGTTAATGCATATCTCTCTAGCATCATAACATAGATAGGGGTTTGAGTCCTGTAAACGCTGAGTGTGTGTGCTGCAGGTGGTCAATACAGTGTGGGTTTTGCTTTTACTACAGTATGACATATGTTTCAAACAGTATGTGCATTGCACACATCGGGTATTTGCATGTCAGATAAACTTGTGTGCATGTGACCTCAATCAGTACATAGGTGTGAAGCCTGCATACTACATGGATACATTTGTAACCTTTGACAGATTGTGCTGCTGCTTTTCAGATCATAGGTCACATTTGCATGTATGCGTCAAGCCCGGCCAATGTAATGATCCGTGGCCAAGGACATCCCTGCCACACACACCGATGACACGTACTATAGAGTACTGTGAGTGAGGGTAATTGCCGGAGTATATGTCAGACATGTTCATACACAACAACGACTGGCAATAATGGACAGTCATTATAGGTGTGCACCAGCCCTGTGAATATGCATGCAGGCCCCTAATGTTTTATGTGAAACACCGAGGGACCCCACAATACCTATGGATATGTGGACACCAAGGGACAGATGACATAACAAGTGTCTGTCCATACACAGTGGTACCCAACATACATGTTTAGGGCTACCACCTATGTGGTACTGTTGGGATAGTATGTATAGTAAATGTGGATGACTATGCCATAAATGGCGTACTGCTATACAGCATGTATTGGACAACAGGTATCTGTCTGTATGATACCCTTGTGTAGGATATGCATCCCATCCATGGAATGCAATGTAGGCCAATGCATGCATTTCCAGATGTGGATGGACATATCCCTAGTGTGTTTGCATGTATGTAAGAGGGCTGTATGCCACACAGGTGTGGTCCCAGGAATGTGTGGCGGTCAATACCACTGGTTACTGTTATAGTATAGTACTGGAAGGATCCAACTGTTACTGAGTTCCCTACAACTGTAAGTCATTTGTCAGGACATCATCAAATGATTGGTTATAGTCATGCTGTTGAGGTGGTGTATACTACCAGACTGCAGATCATTGACAGATATCAACGGTATCACCCACAGTATAGTGCCAACTCATGTCATACATACATGTGTGCCCATGTTAGTACATATCTGTAGTAGAATGCATACTGACCATCAAAAGATACCATGAGATGTTAACAATGTGTAGAACAGGGTATGTCGCACATCCCACATGTCCACTATGCATGTACATGCAGACAGTGCGCACACACCATGTTCACAGATGTACACCCGCTAATTTGTAATGCACACATCACACACACATACTGTCACTAACACATGCTGGCAACACTGTACACTTCGGCCAAGTGACACATGGGTGGACAATACATACTCAGACCTAACACTGGTGTAAACAATGCTACAATGACTATCAGAGCTGTGATGCATAATGCCTGCTCAGATATACCTACAAGTATATCAGTACACTTTCCTGTTGGCAACTTGCTACTATTGCTACACTGCTCTGTCACCCTGTGCATCAGAACCATGTTAGCCTATTCCTGCATCAATGTGACAGATGACAGGAGGTAGCACAGGTGTCATCATATGCACAGGGTGTGTTGTAGGTTTGCCAGAGCCCGACATTGACCCATCCAATCGGCATGTCTGTGTGTGTGTGTGTGTGTGTGTGTGTGTGTGTGTGTGTGTGTGTGTGTGTGTGTGTGTGTGTGTGTGTGTGTGTGAGGGACAACAGTACTGCATGGGCCAATGTTGATGTAATGTGTATGTGTATGTGTATGTGTATGTGTGAGCCCTAGTTGTATGGTAAATGTGTGTGTGTCTGCATGCACACAACTCCACCATGTGGCTGCCATATACGGGCAGTTGTGGGACAGCCACAGACTGTACCTGCTAGGCCATACAGATTACTGTCTCCGGCCACGGACACAGTACCTGTGCCTATCAGAGGTGCTACGGGCAGTATCAGGTACCAACTCTGACTGGGTGCTATCATCAGAGGCAGAGGTATGATGACTGGACCCATGTCCCAGCTGGGACTGGCCAGTGCCACATGCACGTGGTCTAGTAGGATGGTCAATGGACAGGCCAGTCCCAGCATTGCTGGGGCTGGTACTGCCACTACGGGAGCAGCTGTGATCCGTGGTCCGTCCGCGATGACTGCCAGCTGATGCTGTTGCTGCCATGTATCCGCATCGGCTTCTCATCCATCCTGCACGGTCCTGGCTCATGGCTAACACATTGTGGAGGACATCTAATGTCTCCCTCCAATGGCTATCAATGACCTCAGTGTAATTCCGGATGGCACCAGCAAGGTCACGGATGCTGTCATTGATAGCAGTGCAATGGGCCCTCTGCGCCCTTACTCCCTGTCGGGTGTACCGTTCCATATGTGCCTGTGCCTGCATCACAGCCCGGAACATACTGGAGGTTGTAATACCTCCGGGGGCACATCTGCCAGGGGCAACATGACCAGTGGTGCTCCCCCAAGAACCCCTGGACATCCGCCTATGTGGTACCATTCTGGTAATACGGCTATGGCTGCTGTGAGGGGATGCACATGCCATAGGTACCACACTCTCCTGGTCAATGCCAACTGTATGCTGTCACTCAGCTATGGCCATTGGTGACGAGGGATGTATTGGCAGATTGGCAGTATGAGTGTGCGCATAGATGGGGTTGACCGCTGTGTACTGTTGATTGGAGGACCAACGACAGACCCTGTCAGACCTTCCTGTGCCACAATACATGTCTCATCATCTCCACTATTAGTGGAGGTGACATCAGGTTCCTTGCTGCATTCAGCCACCCCTAACTCAGCACCTGTGGAAGGAAGACAGGAAACACACTTTACAATCTGTACATGATGTTAGCACACATGAACACATGCACACATGCACACATGCACACATGAACACATGCACACATGCACACATGCACAGACATACACAGCTCACCACAGCACATACACACACACACACACACACACACCAGCAATCCAACACATACACAATAGTGGGTGATGGTGGGTGACAGTATCACAAGGCAAACAGTCACCACACATGTGTCAGCATGCAGACCATGTGTTGCTCAACACCATGCAGTGCAAGTGCAGACAGCCCTATCTAATGACATTATACATGGCTTTGATGCATGTGTGTAGTTGTTCAGTGATTGGCTACACCCTGGAACACAATGTGTACATGGACACAACATTGCTGTGCAAGTATTATCTGCTCTGCAATGTCATGTGCACCATCACTCAATGGTATACATATCATGGCTGCATGTGTTATCTGTGTGACACATAGATTGCCATGCCTGATGACAGTGTTTGTGTCCATAGCACATAATAGTGGGCACAGGTGTAGCAAATGCATGCAATGTACAGACATGGGATGAGTGGTGCATGTAGATGTGAAGGAATCCCAATGCACGACATGGACATTGTACAGTGGTTATGGTGAGTGTGGGACATATTGCAGATATGTCAGTGCCAGCCATGACATGGCATGTTACATGACTGCAACATTAAACACCACACATACCCAATGTGTGTCATGTGACCTATACACCCAATAGCATTCCAGGACATATATGTGACTCTTTGTACAGATGGCGACTGTTGTGCAAAATGTGTATACTAGCATTTGTAAGCACACACACAACATGCTATGCATGGTGTGTATAGGTGCATATGTTTGCACACACAGAACAATGAGGTGCACAGCAAAGACTGCTATGTGTAGTACTGTGGTCACTGTAACCAGATGGGGTGTAGTACCATGTGCCATCATCATCATCATGCATCTTGTGGTCACTCACGGCTACTACTGTGACAGACCACCGCCTAGCATGCTATACCTGAACTGCAGTGCCGTGGATATGTTCACTATTACACAGCCACTTTGTACATGGGTGTATGAGGTGCCCAGTAGGGAGCATTGCCTAACATGACTGTGTTATGTGTTGAAGAGAGTTGCACAGCCCCATGATAGGCCTCTACCCCTGAGGTACATCATGTGTGTGTGGATGACATGTGGGATACTGAAGTGTGACCTTACAGTGGGTGTGTGGTTACGCCATATGTAGCATGACTTTGTGTACTGCATGTGATAAATGTGTTATGTTGTGTACAGGTGTTGCAACTATGCCTATCCAATGTGCAGTATGGGCTTGCCACAACTGTGTGTCATGCTCTGTGTATTGCATGTCATTGAGGCAGCTACTGACATTACTGAGCTGTGCAACGTCTCACAGCAAACATGCACGGCATGCATTATGCATAGGTGTGTTACGTGTACATGGCCTACACCTCACCTATGACATGCATATTTCATTACAAACATTGCAGGTATAACACACTCACCAGCATGGATCGGCTGCCCTGCCATCACACCAGAGGGACCTACGAGAATATGAGAGGGTTCATCAGTGTCCACAACTGTGGCATTGCTACAGTGGGTATGCTAAACTGCAGTACAACAACAGTCAACAGTCACAGGTGTGTAGGGATATTATTCATACTATCCATATTGCACAACACTAGGCAACAGAACTGCTAAACACACAGTACACATCTCACGTACACATAATCTAACAATACAGTTAACTGTAGTCTACAGATAGGGCATGTTACCTGCTTGCTCCAGGTAGATGTGCTGGGTGGCTCTGGCCTCCATTACAACACATGCCAGAGGTTGATGTAGCTGTTGTCCAGGAGACACCACGCTTAGGAGCAGCTGCTCTGCTCTGGTGAGGGGGGGTGAATGGCCACCCCACCACCTGTGGCAAGCTGCTGTCTTTGGATATCGGACGCATGCCGCCGGACTTGTCTAATTAAATCACTGCAGTGATGGCGTACCTGCTCATATGTCCGGTTATGCATGCCTATGTCATATACCTGACAAACAAGTTCCTGCCACAGTGCAGTCCGCTCCTGCTGGTGCTGGCTGCTTCTGGAGAAGAGCATTGTGTACCGCTGCAATAGGCTGTCGAGTATCACCTCTTCCTCATCCGCTGTGTATGCTGGGTTGCGTTGGTGGGTCATTTGGCTGAAAAAGATATGACAATATGTGTGAGAGTGTCCTGTGGCACACTTTACACCTTCACCCACAGATATCACTTTACTGACATATATACCATCCTATTGTCTGTCAGAGGTTACACACATTCAAAACCACTTATTGGTTCTCAGGCCACAATTAACTAACACTGCCTGGCAGACTCTATAAATCACACCACTGTACAACAGTACCCGACACACTTTTTGTGACACATTGCACAACCTCAAGACAGGGGTGTATATCACACCAATGCATGAACAGAGATGTCATCCATTGCAATGGATGTAAAGTACAGGTACAGTAGTACCAATCAACCACCCTAGTCATTGATGCCATAGCCCTGCCTAACAGATGTGTCCAGTTGTTACTATAGGTGACATACTGCTGTAACAGACTATATATGTTGCTGGATACACATGTTTACCCTGTAACACACATATGATTGTAGCCATTGTACAGGCATAATCACACACACACATCAGGCAAACATACAATGCACCACTGTATGCCAACACAGATGAGCATTACCTGTGTACCATACGGTACTGTGTGCCACTACTTATACACCCTTATGCCTGCATTCTGTCCTCTGTGCAGACTACAGGAAACACACATGACAGTGTTTCCAAGAAATGTGAACACACACCATACTGTGCTGTTTAGGCCTACAGCTTCAGGTAGTACTACAGTTCATATTGGTGATGGATTCACCAGCAATACCACTCACTAAGCATACATGTATTGCTTTAGCCTACAATGAGACACCACATTCGTCAACGGAGAACTATGTCACATCATATGCCATACTACTATGTCTGGCTAACAGTACATTACACATCAGTTGCTGTCCTCACGGCTAGGATAGGCACTTCCATGTCAGATACAACATCACACTAAGCTATCACACCTTTACAGACCATGCACACATTCAGCGTTACACTTATTCAAACTCACATAGCGGCTATTGCATTAAGTACATGTGTGAGTGCATAGTGTCATAGGTAGGTAATATGTTATTGGCCCTAGGGCCTACTGCAGCTTAGCCATATGCTACCCTGGCCTTTGACACACATGTACTTTGATTTCACTTACCCTTGCCAATCTGAACCACAGAGGTGTTTCCTGGGGTGTATTACCAATCTCCCACACAATCATTAGGGGTATTTATAACAACTGCTAAGGAGGAGCCTTGTTTGCTATTGCTATGTGGTCTATTCCAGTGTATGGTATATCTCTGAGATGGGAACCTATCCCTCCAGCATGTGCTGTTTAGTGAGCTGACAAGGTTTAGGGCCCTAGATCGTGTATCCCAGAGGGATTGTGATATGTTGCCATGGTGGTTGTCACCCAGCTATGGGTGTGACATACCTCTGTATGTCCAGCAGAGGTCACCTCTGTGTGGCCAGTATGCAATACAGTGTAGTTGTGGTTTTGTGAGTCAGTCTGCATAGGGCATCTGTTTGCAGCCAGTATTACCCTTTGGGAGGTCTGTCTGTGGCCTGTTCACCTGGTGTAGTTGTGATGTGAAGTACATACCACACAGGGCATTATGATGAGTAGAGGGGAACTCTACCCTATACTACCATAGATGACACACCTGTTGTCATGACACATACCACACAGACAGATTACAGGTGTAGTGTGGCACTGTCTTCATCAAAGTGGAGGCTACTGTCCACCTGTGTCCCATGTTCCCTTATCACACCTTCACTGTTAGGTAGATTTCTACCTATGTGGAAGTTAATGGGTACACTGTTTTGGGAAGGTGGAATGGCACTGCAGTATCAACACTTGTCTACAGTCCATGCCTTGGTCACCACACACCTGTTGTGGTACATATTACCCAGTGTCTCTCTGTCTCTCTCTCTCTCTCACTCTGTATATATATCTGTATCTGTATATATATATATATATATATATATATATATATATATATATATATATATATATATATATGTATACATAGATAGATATATATTATATATATGCATATCTATACACATACATGTACACATCCATTGCTGTACACATGGATGTACATATAGGCACATGTACAGTCCACCTTTCATGGTGGGGATATCACTTATGTGACAGTTGTGGGATGTACAGGTATGTGATTAAATTGCACAGTGTTGTGCAGAATGCATGTGGGTATCCTCAGCCTTTGTACCATTAGCAGGCCTCACTGGCTGTAACACAGTAGATCTGACAAATCTGTCCCACAGCATTTAACCACCACATGACATATATCAACACTACCACAGCTGGCCTTAGGCATAATCCAAATGGGCGGCCACCTAGGGCGCCGCTCTAGCAGGGGTGCTTTTCCACTATTTATGTGGTGTAGTAAGACAAGGATGGGGGCAGAAGCAAGTGTGATAGGGAGTGCCATGGAGCCCTTTTGTCTAGGGCACCAGTTGACCTAAGGCTGCTCCTGCGCACTACATGCTATTTTCTAGGTCACACACTATGACCTACATGGATATATGCACATATCAACCTTCACTGACAGATATCTGTCCACCCTTCACTAACAGTTGCAGTATGTCCCTTGCCCTATGCACATGTGCAGATACAGATAGATACATACTGCTGCCACACATGGATGATTTGCAGTGTGTAGAGTACTCATTAGGAACATCTACAACATGCCAACACATACATGTGAGTTGCATACCTTACCTTTGTATTTCCCTGCTCTGTGTGTTACGGTTTTGTAGTTTTTTTTTTTATTGGTGGTTTGTTTTGGGTTTTTGCCCTTTATTTAACTTTCTGTCTCAGTTTCTCACTCTGTTCTGTCTCTGTCTCAGTCTGTGTCTGTGTCTGTGTCCGTGTCTCTCTCTCTCACTCTCTATCTGACAGCACCTGCAATGATATAATTGCATGTGTGGACTGCAGGTACAGCCTGCTTTTCTAGGTATCTGCACTTGTGCATGTGACAGCCTCTGCACCAATTGCTATCCACCATTCAGTAATTGCATGCAGCCTGCTGTTTGCTGATTGCATTACTCACTGTGATTGCAGCCCACTGCTATAAAATGCTAGGTTAGGTAGGCGTAGCCCTTTCAGATTTCCAAGGTGGGGCCCATGCTTGTTTGCTCTGGACACCGTTGTGTCAGTCTGAAGGTTGGTATATGTCTCTTATCTGATGATAGGGTTGTAGCCAGTTATATGCATGTTGTACTAAAACCTGAATGTTGCTGCTTCCAGTACACACATCTCAGTGTAGACATGTACGCACCCCTCCAAATGCTAACACAGGATACATGGGAGTATGTACTTTTTTCTCACTTACACAATTAACTGCCATACAAATGTGGTTATTGCACTGTATTCCTGTGGCCAGTATTTATCCTGGTCTGATACTGTGTGGTGTTTGTAAGGTGCTATTGTAACATTATTCCTTGCTAGAATGGCTGGTTCTCCTTTCACAGCCATGTAATGCAATTCCACAACCACTGCTGGTAAAAACCCACAGAACAGGATTTGTGTTATACCATTCCTAATTTCCATTTCCATTCCCTCATTGTAATGCATGATATATTTATTTCAGAACCAAGTTATTTGTATATCTGCTGTGGCTTAGTGGTAATCCATGCAGTCTATTGTGTCAATGGTGTGAGGTTCAAGACTGGCAGCATTTTTTTCTTTTGCTGCTCAGCAGAACAAGGGCCCTGCCATAGACTGACTAAGGCACTTTTAAGCAGTTGTAAGTGGGTTTGCACGATGCTTAGTGATGCTTAGCTAAGCGTACACATGCGCACACTCGCTTAAACCCACTTACTACTGCTTAAAAGTGCTTACTCCCGCTATCCCCCGCACTAATTTCTTTTAAAGAAAAGAAAAAGGGGAGATAGGAAAGTGGTGAAAAAGGGGGCACAAAGAGGGACAAGTAGGTAAACAAGCTCAGGATGTGCAGGACGGGTGTAGGGAAGGTCCATAGCTGCCCATTTCTTTAACAGCAACAGCTGTGCATATGCAATGAATTTGGAGTGAAATTTGAAACCTTCCACCCCTGGAAGAGGGGTGAGGACAACAAAGTATGTTGTACTGCCAATTCTAATTATCAGCCTACATGTCCAATGGCCATATGTGCGAAATGGGCAGCTATGTATGGGGCGTAATTTTTTTGTGGGTACAGATTGCCCTTTTTTTTTCAGGTGAGAGTGGGAAGTGAGGTAGAGGAAGTAGGTATGTCCGGGGAGGTAGGTTGGGAAGATAAACAGACAAGATGCATACAGGGGCAGTGTATGACACATGGGGTGGGTGAACACAATTGATGGGGTTGGATGTTTGGAAATCGCAAGCCCATGAGCCCACAGATGGTAACAGTGGAACTGAGATCCCCACCCATGGGCAGTCACCACTGAACCTTCACAGCCCCGAGGGTGACTGTGATGGGGGCTGCGTAGGACGGGCAGGCTCACCCGTGAGACGCGCCACTCTTGCCTCGAGCTGGCATAGGGGATCAGCGACTGAACACTGGATCTCCCTATGCACCACAACCTGGACCCTTCGAAGGGTGACAGGTGGCCCTTCTCCACCCACGCTTGCATGGGGGAGATGAGCCCCATCCCCTGCAGCGCTTCCACCTGAAGGTGGCACAGGACCGATGGAGGAGGGGAGCCCGGGCTGGACACCGGACTTGCTGGTGCCAGGTGCACTCGCCAGCTGAGGAGGGACAGGTGGGTCCGCTGGGACCGGCCTTCCCATACGTTCTGTGGTTAGGTGTGTTTAATTACAACATAAGCAAAACAGCATTCCAGATTAGTTGTAACAGCATGCAGTAATATTCCCATTAACCCAACACACCAAGGTTACAACAGTTGAACAGCAAAGCATAACACATGCATATATTGAACCACAGTGGATATTCCAACAGCATGCAGGGATGTTTGGTAGCAACAGGCCACCATGACTGTGGTGTTTAAACAGGGCACATGCATCAATGTGAATGCAAATATTTATAGAACAATAGGACATATGTCCCTACAAATATTTAAGATTGCACATACCCATTGAGGTGTGGAATTGCATGGTTTATGCACATACAGTAGGGTGTAGAAAAAACCTCGGTTAACATCTTATAATTACCTTTTAGTCTACACTACATTCCTAGTGACTGCAAGTGTATATCCCCTACATGTATTATTACACTTGCCACCATACATTAGGTTGTGTAATGGGTTTGGCTAGTTCAATATATGCCTGACCTATATCTGACATACTAACTGTCCAGGATGCAGATGTTACTGCTACATATTTCTTGATTGCATTTATATTTCTTTATCTACACATCTGGGATGTTTTCACATGACATTTTCACTTCGATTTGTACAGAACCCTGCATTTCTTGACACACACTCACATTTCTGGGGAAAAATAACATGCTACACATGTGCCAGATTTACTTATTCATGCCAGCCAGTAACTGACTGTTGTGGACTGTATATATGTTTCAAAGCTACTAGCACTTCCATCACCCACTTTATATGGGACTGCACAACTCTGGATTGCCAACACCTTTTCAAACAGTACTGTTTGTATAATGCAAGGGTACAACAACATTTCAAACTCCATGACACAGACACACTCCGGGTTTTAGACCTTTATTAATGACATTACACACTTTTCCACGGGCTCACTCCTTTATTTGTTTTAACGGTGTATATGGCAGACATGTTCAAGACATATTATACCTTTATTAATGGGTTATAATACTCTTTTTCAGGCTCACTCACTTGTTTTATATGACAGTGCCTGCAGAGATATTATTCCAGACATATGTTACCTTTCTTAATGGGTTACTACACTCTTTTTCTGCCTCTCTGACATTTTTATCTGACAGTACATGCAAAGGACTTATTCAGGCAATTTTATGGCTGTATTATTGGACTACAACACTTTCTTTCATGCTCTCTCCCATATTTTATATAACAATACATGCAGAATAATCACTAACCTGCCTGGTGGCACAGCCTTAGCAGTCTATCAGCATAGGCTTGCTGATTCGCAGCATGGTCACCTGCAGCTGTAAAGTAAATGAAGGGATATTGAGACATACCTATCCATTATACATACTCCATTATCAATTCTTACATACTGCATTCCATGGCTGCATACGCAGTTGTAGGGCATCCCGCATCCCATGGGCCTCCTGTATCCATTGGTTCAGGCGGTCCTGCTTTCGTCTCTTCAGGTCTGCATGGTGGTGATGGACCTGCCCACCAGTCCAAAGAACACCTGTGGCACCGGTGAGATCACGAGCTAACCGGTTCCAAGCCTCTGCCTTGTACTCCATCCCTTGGAACTGGCCCTGCAGGAGTCTTGACTCATGATGGTGGACAAGGAGCCAAACCATGTATTTTGACTCCTCGATACCCCAACGTTGCGCTCAGAAGCGTGTTCCCTTTTCGATACCAGACATTCTAACTGCAGATGTGAGCTACAATCAGTTATGGTGTGTATTCTCACCTGTGGGGCTTAAATATGCCACATTTCCTGCACTTTTTTGTGATTGGCCATTTTGTAAAATTCTTGGCTGACTGCAGACCTGCTTATTAAGTATATGAATGTTAACAGTGGCTGTTTCCCCTATGTTGTCATGGCTTAGTGGTTCTGTGCTTTGCTTCTGATGCACAGAATTCTGGGTTCGAACCTTGTCATTCATTTTATTTTCATACTGTCTAGACAGGCTAGGGGGTATGGCTGCATTTAAGCAACTTTGCTCTACGTTGCTCCTTGGTGCCCTATGGTGCCCTGGTTGGCACAGTGCGCACGTCTGCGCAAACACATTGCGTTGGGTAAAGCGCTGTTAAACTGTGGGCAACTCTATTGTGCTGGGTAAAGCACTGTTAAAGTTTGGGCAACTCTATTGCGCTGGGTGAAGCGCTGCTTAACTGCAGGCAATTTTATATTGGGATCCTTTAAAATATTTATTTTATTCACTGATACATTGGCCATTTCACTGCTTTTTAGTTATGTTTAAACATATATGTTAGGTATTATTCCATATACTGATTTAAAAAATAAATACAAAAGGGAGCGGTGGGACTCGAACCATGAATGCCTCTTCTTTGGGCGAACACTCTATCATTACACTATTGCTATTTGGTGTGATTTGCATAAACATTCCTTCTTATGCTCTTCCATGTCAGAATTGCTAACTGTAGCTAAGCAATGGGCACACCCGCGCACACACATGCAAATACGGGCAGCTATTTTGGGAATTTAAAAAAAAAAATTAATGTTATGCGTTTTACAACTGTGATGGGGGTTTACAATATCAAACAGAGAGGTGATGGGTGCAGGGACATTTGAGCGGACTTGCTCTTGTTTATTTGCTTTTATTTTCAACACTTGCAGGGGCGTGGACATTTAGACTGCTCGGCAGTTGGACACACCCCCTGCTTTCTTACATGGTCAGTGCAAGACTTACGGTTGAGTCAGCGTGCCACAGAGGATTCGTGGATCCGGGGGATTGTCTTTTACCTATGTTCTATATCTTCTTTTACCTGGAGTGTTTTATTAATTTCTTGTTATATTACTATGCTCAACATACATGATGTAACCTGTTTTGTGTATTATGCTGGATGTACTGTATTTGTATAACCTGATGCCACAGTTTTTCTCCCCGTGCCTCTGCTGAAAATGACCTGGTCCAGTCAGAATTTCCTGGTTAACAAATGTAAAATAAATAATAAATAAATAAAAAAAAAACATCCAAAACATAAAAACTACTAATTTCACATTTTTGCGGGGGGGGGGGGGCAAGCCCATGCACCTCCCATGTGGGGGGCTGCATCCCCCCTGCTACTTAAATATATCAACTCCGAGATCACACTACAGTGAAGAGAACGGAAAATTCCCTTCCACACTGTACGGCGATCTCCACTGAAAAAGTTTGAGATTTCAAAACTTCGATCTTCTGGCTTTCATTATTCAGAGGTTCGATGTTTTGAGAGTTCGACCTTTAGAAGTGAATCTGCTTCTACACAATGCATACCTGTTTGTCCATACATTATTAGTAATTGGCAAACTTCACTCACAAAATTGCAATATTTGTGGAGACAATTCTGTTGTGGATATATTCTATATCTTTTTATTGAGTAAGTACCTGTCTCTCATTGTTGGAAATCTAAAGCAATACCCTGTTCTTAAAAGTAGAAAAGATTGTAAATGGCATTGTTTAGTTACATCTTATCATTCAGAACAGACCTATTACTAAGTCTGCATAACATCTGCCTGTGTTAAATTTTACATGGCCCAACCCTAGACAGAAAGAGAAGAGATTTCTTTAAAGCTTTGGCACGTTTTTATAAAACTCTCTTTTCATGGAGGTATTCACAGACACTTCTTCAAACAACTGTCAGATCCCCTGATTTATAGAGCAACTTAAATACAGTTTTCTGCAAAGAAGTTGAATCTTTGCATTGCTTCTTATTAATTAAATTACATATTACCACCTGCAAGGCCACTTCTTGTCATCTCACTTGGTGAACTGTAACTGTCTGTATCTGTATTAAATTACAAGTTTTGGAATGGTCACAGGCCAATATATATACATATACATATATATATATATATATATATATATATATATATATATATATATATATATATTTATAGGCCAATGTGGTGAATTTTCCCCTTTTCCCCATTGTAGTGTGATCTTGGAGTTGGTATATTTAGTTAGGGGGATGTTTCACCTGGGTTGGTTTCACATGTTGCAGTGCGTTTTTGCTGTAATGTTGGCCAAGTGTTTACTTACCATTAGTTTTGCTGTTTTCATCTAGGCAAAGTAAGGTTCGATTATATGGATCTTCGGTCTTCTGAAGGTAATCCAGATATAGATATATATATATATATATATATATATATATATACATATATATATATATATATATATATACACACACACACACACACACATACACACACACACACACACACAAAAAGGAGAAAGGGGTAGAAGTAATCCTAAGAAGACAAGAAATGAGAGATTGATAACATAATGACATTTTGAGGCACAGAAAAAGTGAGTGCCCATAGCAGGACAACATGAATAAGTACTCCTGGATTGCAGAGATGAGTTATCTCAGCAGGCAGATTACAGAAGATTTCAGGAACTAAAATTTCAGGATTATGGGTTGGTATAGTGGTTAAGGTATTTCCATCACGAACTCAAGGTTCAAAGTTTGATTCTCTCTATTGAAAGGGAAATTGGCTAGGCTAGCTCACAGGGGCAGCTAGCCTAGTCCTTACCTATGAACCTATCATAGCATAAATGGATGAACCAATTTAAATAATGTACACCTTATGCAGGATTACTTTAGTGTATGAGTAAATTCAGAGGGAATGAAGAACAAAACTTTTCTTTGTTCTTCACAAAAATGAAGTAATGAAAATTATATAAATTCCAAACTACCAACCTTCATCTCACTACTAGAAAAAGTTGTGAATCATTTTCCAGTAACTACATTAGTATACAGCTCATGTCTAGTTGATCAATTATGCTTACTATGCATACTTTATGATACAGTCATTTTCAAGTAACTGAAATGATGTTATGTCAGAGTGATAAGAATTAATAATATTGGTAAAGTGGAGTCCTTTTTCTGTGTGCACTTCACTAAGGATGCAAACTACATTCCTTGATGAGTAGCCTAAAGGTGGGCTAAACAATAAAATAAATTGGATATGAACTGGTTGGTAACTAGATTAAAAGATGGAGCTCAACAGAGTCCAGTCTGAGTGAATGTGGTGTGATCAGTGGGGGCCCATAGGGATGATTCCTATAATCTGTCATAGTTAATGCATTTTAGTTGCATTATGAAAGACCTGAATGAAAAGATTAACAGCACTGAAGATGACATCCAGGTCTGCAAATCTGTAAGAATACAGACCCTCCAGAAAAGGTATAAAAATGATAAAGCATGGAGCTGAATTACATGGATGATCTAAAGTACGCCTTATAAGATTCAGTTGGAAAAAATGCAAAATTATGTTTTTGTAGAGCACATATTCAGAACTGAAATGCCTTCAGAATGTCTGCAAGAGAAAACCAAATTATTTATGTCACAAACATAGACAAAGGATCTCAGTACATAGCAATAGTTGCTGACGAAAAAGGCATCTAAATATACCCAGGTTCTAAGTGAATCAGGTGATATATTGAAGTGGACAGCAAAAGAGACAACCACTTGCAATTACTTTGCCATAAACAAATTGGATGATCAGAGTACAGGTGTGTGACAATATGATAAATAAACATGTGTCTGTGTAGTGGAGCACACCAAATGGTTGCAAACAGCTATCACTCTAAGAAAGGAAAATAAACCACAGTGACACCACATTGATCAGTGCTACACTAACATTATACCACATATTCATCAATGACTTGAGCCATAATTGAAAAGGGGAACATTTTCATGTTTGCTACTGACAGTACCGTTGGATGTAACATGGACAGGGCAAAGAATGTGAACACAATGAAACGGTACCAGAAAAAGCTTTAAGATTGGCTAGAGGTTGTCCAACTGAAATCCAGTGCCAAGAAATTCAAGGCAATGAATACTCAGCTGTAAGACTTGGAAACAACATGTTTTACAGGTAAAATAAAGATGTACAAAGCAGGAAAATTTTTGAATTTATTTATTTATCTATTGGCATTTGATTACCAGGAAAGTCAAACTGGGTAGGAGCCCTTTTTCAGTGGAGGCCCAGTGAAAAAAGATCCACAGTAGTATGAAACATTTTAAGAACAATAATTTTAGTCTTCAAAAATAATAGAAAAATATATACAGCTTAAATAATTATACCATATTAGACATAATATGAAAACACTGGTTAAGAGTAGATACAAATTATATGACAATGATTTAATATTTAGTGAAATTTTAGCCAGTCTATATCAAAATTAAAGTTAAATTAGTATATTACAAACATAAATTGCAATATGAAGTGAGAAAAAAGCAGGCTTATGGTATATTTAGAGAGAAAGCCAGTGAAGAAAAATCAATAGAAATAAGGAAGTGAGTGAAGCAGGAAGAGTAAGGAGGTGTAAGGTATGAACAGGTATTTGTTCACATTCAGGGATATAGATTATCTTGGTCTTGAGCAAGAACAGGGACAGATTTGTTTTTCCTATTACCTTTACAGTGACAGTGTAACAGTACAGCAGTAAAAACAAATAGGCTGTCAAGATATTTAATGGGGAAAGAACTATCAGGGAAGTGGAGGACATAAGGATTTTTTTTTCTACAAGACTGTATCTGATATTCAGTTTCTAGGCACCATTTTTACAAATACATATTAGAGGTAGAACAAAGACAGAGGAGAACAACGCCATAAAGATTCAGACATTTAGCTGTCAAACACGTCATTCCTGTCTCACTATGTGGTTCCCCATTTCTCCAAGTCTACTTTGCAGATTTCACTATCTTGCAGTGACATTTGGGTTTCTTATTTTAAGTAGAGTGCTGGAGGGAATAACCCCCCCCCCCAAAATCATTAAGTGTACCAAAGTCCCCCTCCCCAAGAAAATATTTAGGTTTGTTTTTTATGAATTATCACAGGATGTCCTCCATGACTATATTGTATACCAAAACACAGATTAGGAATAAAATAAAAATAAATAAAATTCACATAAAGAGAGGTTAATCGACATAAAGCTGCATTTATTTTTTGGCAGCAGGAGGAAATGTCTAAAAGAAGTGTGTACAAGAACCTTATGGGATGAATATGGTATAAGAATAGACAGTTTCAGAATTTTTGCACATATATATGACACAAAAGAGGTGATACCAATGTGCAGATTATAAATTTAGTGAAGCTGCATTTGAAGTAATGTACTCTTTGTTGCAAGGACATAAACACATAGCAAACATACCTGAAATAAGAGAGAAAGAGAGCACCAAATGGTATGCAATCTGAGAAATTTCAGAATATGCACAATGCATTCAAACTATTACAATAATATGCATATATTTTTCATATATATTTTTAAACATTTGTATGATCTTTTTCAACAGTAATCAAAGGAAAAGCACATAAAATTAGGGTTAAGCCTATTAACTCCACAAACTGAAGTCTTGGATTGTGTGCCTCCTGTTCGAGGGGGCGGGTGACTATATAATGGAAACATAAACTTAATCTTCAGATAGTGTAAGTGCACATACAGAGCGGGGGGCTAGATATTTCAGAAAAGGGAATATGTACTTCATAGGTTCATATTTTCATTGATGATTACTAGGCAAATGGCACAAGAGCCTTTACAAGCCTAGCCAATAATGCCCAAAATATGACAATGTGTTTGTGTCTTTTGGCTTTTCCCAGTTAGGGGTTGCCACAGCAGAACTCCGGTCTGCTAATGATTGGTAGTTGAGTTTTACATGCCGAGTTACCAGCCCTGCTGCACAACCTTCAACGAAGGTACGCCCATTCACGCAAGTCTCCACGCAGAAGATGCTCTAGCTGAGAATCGAACCGGACAGTGTCTTACTGTGAGGTGACAACGCTACTGCAGCACCACCACCAGGGGTTGCCCACAATATTATATCTTAATTCCAGGTGGATGGAATGGGATAGTATTGGGATAGTTGGTCTTTGGGTGTTGGAGCCCTGAGTCATTTTACAGACTGTCTCTGCCTATAAGGAACATGGGCAGAGCCCTGGGAGTGAATTTACAGTTCCCCATCCATTTAAACAAATTCATTTTGAAGAGAGTGAGGGATGGGCTTTGTTTTACAAAGATGTAAGTTTATTCCATAGAAGAGGTAGCCTTTGGGATATGAATCTATTTTTCCAGCAAGTTTGGTTAAAGTCACAAGTAAAGTTCAAGTCCATGGAAGGCATAAACTTTGTATAATTTTTCTTACAAATAGATAACATTTTCATTAGGGCTGGAGCAGAGAATGAAACACAACATAAGGCTGGAGGAAGATATGATAAAAAATATTGAAAAAAGCACTTTATTACAGAAAAGGTGGTGGCTGAAGAGACATACATCAAGCTTGACTATATCACATGTACAGCTTAGAAGATAAAGGAAAGACAGAGCTGCTATGGGGAAAAACTAGCAATACAGAGGTAAATTTAAAGCTATCAGTTGTACATGCACAGAGTCAATGGATTTTCTATTAAGTAGGAGAAAAGAAGCGATCAGATAAATATAGCACTCCTTATCAGCCATCATTTTCATTTCTATCGCTAAATGATTTAAATTGGGCTTTAATTATGGCTAACGGTTCTGATATGAAAACAGTAGCTGCTGTGTGATTACGATGAGGGATTTAACACCTCTCAGCTATTTTGTATCTTAATTAGATAAGACCCTTTCATTGCTTTTTCGTTTGCGCATTGATCACACATAACATCAGACGTATAAAGCCTTTTTTCTAAAGTGGCTTTATTGATTTAAAACAGGCATTAGCTGTACGTATAAAAGATAAGGAAGTGAAACAACCACTTTTGTGTGACAGAAAAAAATAAAGCAAAGAAGCGTAGCAGTGAGATTTATGCCAGAGCTGTAAATTTGCATTGTAGCAACCACTTTTGAGCACCCTGAGGCCACACACTGGATTTAGCTTTGCAGCTGAACTTGCTATCAATTATACTTCAGTTCAACAAATGGAAATTATTTAGAACAGTTAAACGTCTGACTATTTGGTCTAGTTAAGAAAGGATGTATACAGACTCATAGCATTCATACTGCTATTCGGATCCTTTTGAGAGAAAGAAAGACTATACTTAATTAATTAATGTCATTATTTTTTACTGACAGATATGGTCACTCTAAGCAAGGTGTCTTTTCAAATGAGACCCAAACCAGCATTCATTGGCCTAATTTGGTGTAAACACTGGAGAAATTCTCATATTCTTTTAGGTTGTGGTAGTCTAAGAAATATAAAAGTTGTCTGAAAAGCATGGTAAATGTTTTTTGCTTGTATTTGCTTGATTTGCATTGTAATAAAACTTCTCTACTGTTTTTAGCAAGTGTCATGGAGTATTTTTATATCTATTTAATCTACTATCAGCTGAGAAAGCTAGGGCCTTTGTCAGGCATCTTATCTAAACGGCAGCAAGGGGCAGCCCCCATATGCTGCAATACACTGCCGGTACCTACATACTAACACACGTATCTAAGGCGGGAAGCCAAACCTTCTCATCGTCATGCATCCAAAGTGAATGTGAGCCACTGACAATATATGTGCAGATGAACATTAATAAGAAACATAGCATAACCTTAATGATGGCTGTAACATCTGTACAGTTTGCTATATGGCTTGTATCTAGCCATTTCTCTACAAGCTACATTTTATTTAAAATCTCCTATTAAATCCATGCATTCCATACAAGGTCACATACCATTAGTGTACTTTAGAAACATTTTTGTAAAGCTTCAGTTTTAAACATGGTGCCTGTTGCCCCAAGTGGCATTGTGTTACTTTTCACCACACTGATCCATGGTAGGGATGCTGCAACAGTACAATGTCTCTGCTGTCTTTACTGGGCTTTTATCAGTTCCAGTTTGATAAACTTTTTACCACTTCTCACCACCCTTGTGGCGGTTCTGCACTGCTGCCATACTGTCCTTTGTCACATCAGTATAACTGGGTGTTACAGTAATGACAACAATTTTAATATTTTAAAAACATCAGAAAAAAATCATGTTGCCTTCTCAGAAGCACCCTACAGGTCTTTGGGAACTCCCCCACTATTTCCATGTTTTGTATGTTTAGTTTCCTGGTTTCTGATGATCGTAGGCTGGATGTAATAAGACCAGATGGACAAGTTTTCCATTTTGTGCTAAAAAAAGTGCATTAATATAGGGATGGAAGGCAGGCATCACTACCACCAACATGGATGGCAGGATGCCCCAAATGTGATCTCAAATGGCTGGCTCCAATGGGGTTTGAATCCCACAACTGCTAACCAAGGGTGAAGTAATAGCAAGAAAGTGCATGCCAGTCTGTTACCAATACAAAATATAACCTGCCTCAATATCATAGAGGGGTATATGCACTGCTGTCCAGGGTGTAGGCTTCCAACATCCACATCCGCACTGGAATATACACAGGCCACTTGCTGAGCCCTTGGCCATGCACCACAGCTACCTGTCGCACAACTCTCTTTCTGTGAACCAATGTCTTCCAGGGCCTTAATCCATGGTAATAGTAAAAGTAATATTTATACACACACACTATTTCCAGGGAAAGCTGGCAGTGAATTCTCCAGTTGTCCACAGCTTTCTTTCTGTTATGGTAATACTGCCACTGCTCTGGATTAGGGACAGAGATGTCCAGTGAACAGGCTGTTCTTAATCAAGACAAATGTAATCATAAACATTAATATTTTTTGTTAGTAGAAGGCCTAAGAAGTGTATTAGAGAACATGCTCCACACAACTTATTAACCAAAAGTGTATGTCTAATGCTTACCCTCTTCGTAGATAAACAATAGTGCATAAATACATGTACAAACACACACACACACACACACACACACACACACACACACACACACACACACACACACACACACACACACGTATATGTATATGTACAAATGGGTATAAATGGGCATCTGCCACAAAAGCTTAAAGGCAAATAAATTGACAGGAAACAGTGAAATTTGGAGTAAAATATATATATATATATATATATATATATATATATATATATATATATATATATATAGGTTGACAGGTAGATACACCCAGAGAAGTAAAATAAAAGGCAATAAACAGAGAAAGGAGGCATGTAAGAAAAACAAAGCTCCAGGTATCTAAGTTCCCTGGCTAAACTTTACTATGGAACGACAGTTCTTAAATGTTATCTGTTCAATAAATGAGTAGCTAATATTCATAGATGGCATAAACTCTTTCTAGTTTAACATAATCCACAGTTATATATGATGTTTTTCCCCAGCCTTCTGTGTTCATGACATGAAATCATTTTCCTTTTGCTGGCCTAAAAGAAACAAGTAGTTAAATCATTTTTTACTAATCATAGAAATTGTCAATACACATTCAGGGCTATTTCCTTACCCTGCCTCCAAAATGTTGTGGCTTTAGTGATATGCGAGGCATTAAATTCATCAGAAATTACTGCAATTACACTTAATAAGAAAGACAAGCCCTAGGTGTTCATCTTTCCTGTTATATTCACAAGAGAATACAGTAAGTCTATATTCAAAAAGACATAAGTCATATATTCCTAAGCCTTGAGGATAAACACACTCATAGTAAATGAAAATGTGTTTTATTTTAATTAAGCTCCATTTAGCTTGTCATTACCCTCAGTGTCTCAAATATATTTTCCCCTTATTTTCCCATTTGTGTCACTAAAACTAGTATGAGACTGTCTCTTTCAATGATATTCACTTATATACTGCTGTTTTGGTTCAGGCTTATTTAAGGCCTGAGATTTTATAGCCTTTCAACTCTTTCCTTTCTGTTCCCATTTATATTCCCATTATTCTATCTTGTGTTTCCAGTCCCTGTGAAATATGTTATTATCTAAGTTAACTTAATTTACATCCTAAATAATGTAATTAAATGCAAAGTGGCAGAGTGTGAGTTAACAGCTGGTGTACTTGCTTTGCAAATATTATAAGAAGGTAGATGAATGAATAGGCATGTGTCTGGTGATCATCAGGACAACATATAATCCACCATCAGGTTTTTGTATGAAAGTACCTAGGTACCAGCTCTTTTTGACAATCCCCAACTTACTCTGCAAATAAAAAAGCTACTACCCATCTTCTTGAATTTGTTTACTTTTCCCCCCATCTCTGGTACTCTTGACCACTTAGCAGCTGACTTACATGTATAAGCTGTGACTTTTCCAGGTACAGAGATTATGGCATTTCCAAGTAGAAATTTTAAGAACTACAGACTTGTGCCTGAGTATATTTAGTACACTAAACAAACAGGACTGTAGGTTAAATGCTTGGCCATGCACTAAAGGCCATATCAGAGGACAAAGTTCTGTTACCAGGGATGACACTTTATCAAAATCTAGAACCTGGCATATTGTAGCAGTCAGACAGAAATGAACATGAATACTGATTTGTCACAGTAGTGCAGGATCACATGGGGAAAGTACTAATGTGGCATATTATCTACAACTGTCTGAAATATGTAGATCAGGAGAAACTCTGATATGACAGAGTTACATTATGCTCCAATTAGAACACAAGCTGCATATGTCTGTGCTGTGGGGACTGACTTTAGGGATTTTCAGCCCCAAATAATGGCAATGCATTCTACATTTATATTGTCACTGGACCCTCAGTCCCCTTATCGTACGTCTTCCTCATACCAATTTTCCTGACTATATTTTTCTGCACCTAACAAGATTTCTTTCCATCTTATATTATTCTTTTTTGCTGAGAATTTCATCTTCCAGCTAAATGATTTTACTCTGAAATTAGGAATTAATCAACAGTAGTACACAAACTGTGGCCTAATTCTGCTCTTGAATACCATGATATCAAATGTATTTATTTTTATTTTATTTTATTTTATTTTTATTTTACATTTGTTGACTGGGCTAGTCTAACTGGATACATGTCCATTTTCAGTAGAGGCCTGGGGAGAAAAGGTCAAAAACACTTACAAAATACAATAAAGAAAAAAATAACAGTAAAGATACATACAAAATACAATATAAAAAGTAGTAGTAGTTAGTACAAATAAATTGTAGTTAGAACTAAAAATATAATTTTTTTTCCTTCAAAAAAAAATAGCAAATAGTTTTATTTATTTTATTTATTTATTTTACATTTGTTGACCGGGCTAGTTTAGCTGGATGCATGTCCATTTTCAGTAGTGGCCCGGGGAGAAAAGCTCCATGTTGAGTACAACAAGCCATTAACAAATGATATACAAAATAACAATATAGAATAAAAAACACCAAAATTAAGTACAATCATGAAAAAGTATACAGAAGAATACAGCAAAACAGAGTCAAGGAAGAAGTATCAATTAGTTGTATACAAAAACAGAGCATACAAATTTTTTTTTTTGTTTAGTTGAACATTGTTAGAGAAATACTAACTACCATACTCTGACTGTTCATAGCAAGAACAGTAAACAGCACGGATAATATTAATGAGAGGATGTAATATACATATATTTATGAAATTTATTAGCAGTTTCATGGTAAAAGGCAACTATAAGGGTTAGACTATGATGTACGGTAGTTATTGGTGAGAAGTAAGAAAGTTAGTCAGGATTAGTGCAGGAACATAACCAGTATCTATTGAGGTATAGTTTGAGTTTCTTTTTAAAAAGTGTAAGAGAAGACAGAGTTGTGAGTTCAGTGGGTAGTAAATTCCATAGTTTTCCAACAGTATTAGAAAACAGGGAGTCATCTGCTGAGTTGTTGGATCTGCAAGTGTTAAAGAGAAGTTTGTTTGATGAACGTAATTTTTTTGGATTATTGTAGGGGGTAAAGAGGCTAGAGAGTATTGGAGTATTGGTGGGTTGATACAGGGTCTTGTGGGCTATAGTAAGCTGTAGAAATTGGAGATGGTGTAGAAATTCTAGCCAATCAAGTTGTTTTAGATTAAAGCAGTGATGAGTTCTGAATGGAGAGTCAGTAGCAAATCTGGCAATATTTTTATAGGATACTGACAGTTTGTTGAAGTTGTTTTTAGAAAGATTCATATAAATGGATGAAGCATAGAGTAAAGTAGAGATTAGGTGAGTTCTGGCTATAGCAGTCCTGGCTACTGGTGTAAAAAAGGGTTTGATTCTATAGAGGGATCCCAGTTTCTTGTTGACCGTTTTTATTGTGCTGTTAATATGACTATCAAAGTTGAGGTTATTGTCTATTGTTATTCCTAGGAGTTTGGTAGTAGGGTTGGGAGAAATAAGAGTACCATTGTTAGATGTAAGTGTGAAATGTATGGGAGTGGACTTATCGGTTGGTGTGAAGAGTAGCAGTTTAGTTTTTTTTGGGGTTTAGGAAGAGGCAACGGTTTGTGAACCATTCTTCAACAGTATTAAATGCTTTCTGGGTAAGGGTCTGTAGTTCGGTTTGAGAAGTGGCTGAGCAGATAATAGTAGAGTCATCTGCATATTGAATGCAGGTAGTGTGTGGAATTGCTGACTGAAGGTCATTAATAAAAATGGAAAAAAGGAGAGGACCTAATATGGAGCCCTGAGGGACACCAAGGGAGATGGGAAGGAGATTAGAAAGATTGTTGTGCCAGAGTACAGCCTGCTGTCTGTTTTCTAGGTAAGATTTGAACCAATTTATGGCTAAGGGATCAAGTGATAGCGATTTCATTATATGTAAAAGGAGTTTGTGATTAACCATGTCAAAAGCTTTGGATAAATCAACGAATACTACAGAGGAAAGAATAGTTTTGTTACTGTTATTGTTAATACAATTTGTGAATGATAACAGGGCAGTGGTGGTACTGTGATAAGGTCTGAAGCCATGTTGACCGTTGGCAAGTAAGTTTCATAATTTTTGCTAGAGGAGACAGCAGAGCTATAGGATGAAAGTTAGAGAAGTCATAAGAATTTCTACCTTTGTGTATGGATACACTTTTCCAGAAATTTTGCTAGATGGATGGGATATTTCCTATACTTATAGGATGAAATCAGAATAGATATGGGGTAGGCAATAGCTTTAGCTCCTTTTTGAAGGTATTCAGCTGGGAGTTGGTCAGCAGAAGGGGTGGTAGGTTTTAGTTTTTGGAGAAGGGAGCATATACTGGAAGTAGACACAGGTTGTAACTGAAATGATGGGGGAGGGTTTGAAGATGAAGTAGGCAGATTTGTGGTATCTGGAGATAGTTGGCTAGCAAGAGTTTGGATGGCATTGGTAAAGAAAGAATTAAAGGCATTGGCAGTGTGAATGGGACTCTCGGGGTCGGAGCCTAGTGGGTTGGGAGTGATAGATTGTCCTGGGTAAAGAAGTTTGTTAATGGTGTTCCAGAACTTTTGAGGTTTCATTTGATAGGTCTGCTGTGCCTGGAGGTAAAAGTTCTTTTTGTCTAACATGATGGCTTTTTTAGTGTAATTTTTAAGTTGCCTAAAGTTTTGGTGATCTGTTGGATTTTTAGTAGTATGCCGTTTTGTCCAGGCTTTGTTTCTCAGAAGGATTTTTTGCCTACTAGCATTAGAGAGCCAGGGGGCTGGTTTAGCTTTACATCTAACAGAGCGTACTGGGGCATGGTGGTTCAGGATGGCTAGGAATGTGGCATTGAAACAGGTTACTGCTTCATCAAGTGGGAGAGATTTTAGTGGTGTGTTAGGGTGAGGTAGGTTAGTTTTATATCTGATAATATAGGTTAGGGAGTGGTCACTTAGGTCATCTGAGAGGGTTCCTACTTTGAAAGTTTGATGAGGATTATTAGCAATTATCCAGTCCAAGGTACTTTCTTTGTTGTTGGGTTTATTAGTTCTGGTAGGGGAGTTAATAGTTTGTGAGAAGCCGTATAAGTTAATATGGGTGGTGGGGTGTGTATTATTACAGGACTGCCAGTCAATATTAAAGTCTCCTAGGATTATGGTTTCTTGTGGGAGATTAATGGAAAGCCAATTAAGGATATTTTCAAGGGTATTGATGTTGTTTCCTGGAGGTAGGTATAAACAAATAACATTTATAGTTTTGCAAGAGTTGACCTGAAATTTAGAGATTAGTATTTCAGCTCTGTTGTCTAAAGGTGGATTAAGGTCTACTGTGTTAACTTTTAATTCTGCTTTATAGAGGATTGCAACCCTACCTCTCTTTTTGGTGGTGCAGTCATTTCTAATGATATTGCAACCAGGTGGGGTTACTTCATTATCTTTAACAGTAGGTTTTAGCCAAGTTTCAGATAAACATAGGATATCAAATTGATGGACGTCTAGGAGGGTGTGTAGGTGAGGAATTTTATTGTTAATGCTGCATATATTGAGATGTGCTATGAGGAGAGAGTTAGAAGGCTTGGAGGGGGCCATGGAGTTACTAGTGTTTGGATTCCATTTTTCAGTGGTAGAGGTATGGTTTGGGCCAGAGTTAGGATGTATGTCCCCATCTAGTAGGGAGTGAAGGTATATAATGTGTTTAGGGTCAAGGGGTTTTCTAAAATAGTCAGGTAGATTTTTAATATTTTGATTGGTATACATAATGGGTGCTAGTCTATGATATTTGGGAAGTAGGTAGCTTGGTTTGGATATGATGTTTAGGAAGTTTAGAGAGGTGGCTAGGGGTGGTGTAGAAGTGTGTTTGGAGGGGAAGGGTGGAGTATAGAGGTTGTTCATAGGAGGTTAGGAGATAGGCAGTTGTAAGAGAAGGAAGGAGTGAGAGCAAGAGAAGTAATTGAAATAGGTGTGGGGTGGGAGATATGGACATAGTGGGATTAATAAGTGGGAGGAGAATGATAGGTGGTGTTATTACGGAGGCACAGAGATGAATATGTAGGTGGTATTTTGTAACAGGAGGAATGGGAGGTAGGTAGTACTACATATATTGTGTTAAGGGAGGTAGGGGGGTAATGAGTAGATTAGTGTGATTGGAGCAAAATCTTATGGGGGTGTGGCTTTGGAGGAATAAAGGTAGGAGTACTGGGGTGGGTGGGAATTGGGGGCAGGGTAGGGGAGCAGAGTGAGCCCGCAGGGCGAACGGAGCAGGAAGAGACAAAAAAGTGGTCTGTTGAGAAAGACAATGAGTGAAATATAGAGACTACAAGTGAGTCTAAAGGTAACAGGTGTAGGAGAAAGATAAAAGGCTTAGCAAGTATAGATTTACGGATGTACTAGGAGTAGACAGAGATTTAAGATGCCTTAGGGTATAGAAGATCGGGAAACCAGTGAGTCAAAAGGAAGCTGGGAACTTAGTTGGGGAGATTAGATCAGGAAAAGGTGAACTTTTGAACTGTAGTCCCAAATAGTAACAAACAACTCATAGTACATGCAGTCATCCATTCTGCCCTTTGATTGATGGTGATAATATAGAGTGACGTGATGGCCAAATTAATGTAAACACAAATCAGGCAGAGAATAAAGAAATACAACATAAGATTTATCCAGCATCATTCACTAGACTTTCTACCACTGACAAATATATTTAACAACTTCAAACAACTAATTCTTTTGATGACAAAACATCAGTGCATTTTACAGTGTTATTCAGTTATATCTGCTATTTAAGCAAAACTTAGATCTGCATGAATTTTATTATTATAATCTCTGGTTGCTTACTGCAGATTCAGACATGGTACCATAAAATCACTGTATGCTTTACAGTGTTATATCCTGAGATTACACCCCAAAAGTTGCAATTGTGTGCACGTTTAGCAATAATGTATGCCTGCATTTTCTGAGTGCTGTGACATAAAAGACAGTGCATATTGCACGTATGAACTAAACTTTTGAACTGTAGTCCCCAGGTTTCCCGTGAAAATAGGTGCTATTCATTTGGGCTATACAAGTTAACTAAATAATTGCCCCAATTGGATTAATGGTACTGGAGCCTCTAGCAGGTTTTATAGAGTCACACGACCCACAGCAGGTTAATTTAGTCAAAAGAACTACCACAAAATTACTAACATCTAGGTATGCATCTTCTTAAATCACCTTAACCTCAAATGAATGATTTAAGAAAAAAGTCTAATTTTTATCTATTTTTCACCTAAACCAGAAATAAATTTGAAATATAATTTGGTGAGAGTATTTTTACACTTCAAAGTTTATTTTTCTTTTAATTTCATCACTTCTACTGTCCTCCATCTAATACTAACTGTACAACACAACAACAACAACACACTAAGACTGGTATTAAATAATGATAGCTTTGTGGTGTAGAGAGGATAAAGCTCTGAATGTGACCCAGATAACTCAAACTGAAGTAGCAGTCTGGGTGCTGAAAGTGCCCAAAATGAAGGGAGGGGAATGAGTGGTCAGTGCTGACTCACCCCTCCTGGACACAGAGAGACAGAGAGAGAGCTCTGGGGGGTGAACTAGTCACCCCTCATAGAAGTGGAGTCTTGCACAGCATCAGAAACTGCCACAGCTGGAGACATAAGCTTTTAATTAATGTACCAATATGATGTAATCTATTAAGGTCCCAAAGACTTTGACTCATATCATGAATCCCTAATTATTAAGAAAGTTATACAAATATGAACCCCTCCTTGAACCTCTTAGATGAACCTTTTAAATTCAGGAAACTGCCTGTAACCCTCTGCAGCATGGAAGGTGCTACCTCTCTTACTACCTAACTAGGCCTGACTTGATGATAACATACTGCACTTGCAGATATTTCAACGGTAATGTATCAGTTGACTATGCTTTTCTGTAGGCTCCCAAAAGATTTTGGAAACTGTAATTATTTTGCTGCACCCCCCCTCCCACACACACACATAGAGCAGACCAGCTTCTTTTCTTTTCTATACTGGAGAATAGTCCAGGCTCTCTTATCAAACTTTGCTCATGGTAAAGGTGGCAACATATTTGGTAATATCCGAGTATCCTAGTCCTCTAATCTGCTGTGATGTATAATGAGCCCCTTTAACCATTCTCTACCTGTCATTATCTCTAATCAAATATAAAACTAGTTAATTTACCTTATCTAGCAATGAATGAAACATTGAACAAAGAATATATCTCAGCACGTAGTATACCAAAGGTATAAAAATTCTTACTGCAGACAGCCTATTCATGAGATAGTCGCAGTTGTATTAATTTATTGTAGCATGATATTATTATCAAACATTCTTCATTGATTAGGGTACAGCTTGAGGAAGTCTTATGAGGTGCACATGTTACAGGGGAATATCATTCTCTGGTTTTCTCTTCAGGAGGAGAAAATCATCCAAAAAAGTAAGCATTTTGCTTCAGGACTTGGAAATATCCACCCTTTCTGCAATTGACAGTGACTCAGTAGCTAATAAAATTAAGGTGATTTAGCCATGCCTAGTCCTTCCTAAAAAGTGGAAAAACACTTGAGAAACTGTAGTACATCAAACCTGCTGTTTTTGATCTATGGTATCTATGGTGAAGTGCACTACTCTTTGTTAGAAGGTCTATGGGACTCCTAACTGATCACGGTGATAAACTCTAGGAGACCCTTAAAAATCCTTTGCTTTCCAGATATAGATCCAGCAGATGGAGTCAAAGGCTTTATTATAGTCAATAAACGCAACCACTGCCACAGTGTGCTTCTGTGTCTGCGTGAGGAATATTAACACTTGTAGATAATCTACTCTGATGCACTGCAAGATAAACCTTGTAGATGATCTACACTGATGCACCATAGGACAAATCTTATAAATGATCTACACTGACGCATCATAGGACAAACCTTGTAGATGATCTACACTGATGCACCACAGGACAAACCTTGTGGATGATCTACACTGATGCACCATAGGAGAAACTTTGTAGATGATCTACATTGACGCCCCATAGGACAAACCTTGTAGATGATCTACACTGATGCACCATAGGACAAACCTTGTAGATGATCTACACTGAAGCACCATAGGACAAACCTTGTAGATGATCTACAGTGATGCACCATAGGACAAACCTTGTAGATGATCTACACTGATGCACCATAGGGCAAACCTTGTAGATGATCTACACTGATGCACCATAGGACAAACCTTGTAGATGATCTACACTGATGCACCATAGGACAAACCTTGTAGATGATCTACACTGATGCACCATAGGACAAACCTTGTAGATGATCTACACTGATGCACCATAGGACAAATCTTATAGATGATCTACACTGATGCACCATAGGACAAACCTTGTAGATGATCTACATTGATGCCCCATAGGACAGACCTTGTAGATGACCTACACTGATGCACCATAGGACAAACCTTGTAGATGATCTACACTGATGCACCATAGGACAAACCTTGTAGATGATCCTCACTGACGCATCATAGGACGAACCTGCCTGCACGGAGGAAACCAAGCCTAACAGCCACTCCTTTAACCTGCTTGTTAATACTTAATTGTAAACATTACTGCCTGTGTTCAAAAGGAGAGTAGGATCATAGCTTAAGGATAAGGGAGATAACAGTGAGCTATCATGATGGAAGTGGCCCTGGATACTTTGGCTATGGCAAACCACTTAACTGAATGTTCCTGAATACTTTGGTTATCCACAGCACAAGTTCCCCTCTTAAAGCATGACAAATCCCTGCCAAGAAAGCCACCCCCTTTGGAGTGTCTTCAGTAGCTGTATCAATCACTTTCTAAGTTATATCTCTTCGCTGAGGAAGCAGATAAGAGAGATGGAACTTAGCTAAGAAATTTTCCACTGTCCTTTCCCAATCTAGGGATGGGATAATATTTTCAGTGTATATAGTCTCTCATTAAAAATTATGAAAACAGCGTTAATTTCTCCTTGATCTACTGTGGTGTTCTCCATTATTAAAGTTTACTCTTGGCTGAGATTTGTACTTCTAAAAGCCCCATGCCAGCACTTTTCTAGGCTTGTTACCTGTCCCCCAGCTCTGTGCAACCATACTCTCTAAAAATGGGGTAATTAAACTCATCTTTACTAGACTATCTAGTCCCAGCATTGTGGAAAACTGTATGTTTTTCCTAATCCCTTCTATTCAAAACATAACAGACAAATTTCCTAACCTCATGTACTGCCCCCAATGGAACTGATAGCAATTTTTCCCCAGACTTAAAACAAAAAGTCTGTATATGCTGCCATATTCTGTTTTAATCACATCTCAGATAAAGAAACAAAAACTGTATTGTATCCAAAATTACTTAGAAGAACTGGCGAAAAAATTGCCAAACCCCTTACACTTACATATAATATCGCCCTTACTACAGGAATAGTCTCTGCTGCCATTAAACATTCTTTCTTGATCTCTCTCCCAAAATCTTCATCTAATGAACTGGAAGACCACAGGCCCATTTCCAACCTTTGCCTATTGCAAAAATCTTCAAACATCAAAACAAATCTTCAAACACATTGACTCATTTGTACTACTGAATGATTGTCAGGATGGCTTCTGCACCACCTTAAGCACCACAGCAGCTCCAATCTCAGCAACAGATGCCACCTACAATAACATATATGATGAACTTATTACTGGTAGAGTTTTTTTGACCTAAGAGCTTTTGAAACTGTGAACCATAACTGCTGGAGTTTTTGAGGATGTGACTAGAGCTTCTGAGACTTTTAACCATAATCTAATACTACACAAGCTGAAGAAACTTAACTTTTGGACAACACAATTAAATAGCTTCAGAACTGCCTGGCAGATAGAACCTTCCAAGTCCATTACAACAACCAGTACGCTGACAAAGAAACTCTAACACTGCTGCCCTCAAGACTCAGTTCTAGGTCTTGTTTTTCACTATTCATCAGTGGACTGACTTATGATATTCTTTATCTAGATGTCATTTAACTGTAGATGACATACTGCTCTTTGAAGTAACAAAGCTCACACATAACATCAATCTCAAATCCACCAACCAGTCTAAATGGGCTACTAGCAAAAAATACTAATTAACCCCCCCAAGAAAGCTAATGCAATGCTTTTCTCTACAGCCCAGAAAGCATCATACTTAGATACTGCCTTGCTCAAAGACAATTTAGGTAACACTGCTCCTAACATCTCTGAATATAAATACTTACACCTCACTTTAGGCCCAACTTTCAATTTTAAACTACATACTGACAATATTACAAGCTGAGAGTTTGTCCAACCCAAGCTATGTTATAAGATTTTGCACATTCTTTTGCCAGTTGCCAGGACAGTGATTGCTAGAAACATTTTACTTTCCAAATTTGAATACTGCCTACAATTAATAACTCCACAATCCTCATACAGAGACTACAAATTGACAAAAATATGATCAGTAGTAATACTATTAGCCGCCCCTCATACCCAACACTGTGGCCTTCTAAAATGTAAGATTTGTCTTCCTATAACCAGCATGGGCAGTTCTCTACTGTTTCAAATCATAAAACTGGAATACTGCCCCTCCCTCCATCCCACTAAAAAGAAAAACAGCTTTTAAATAACATACATCCTGAGGGCCACTCAGGAGGGCAATCATATCCTTACCTGACCCTGTATCAGAACTAATTTAAAGGAATAGGGAAAAGGTTTTTCCAGACATGACCAGATATGTAGAATAGACTCCCTACTGAATCCAAACTATTAATAAACCTTACCAGAATTTCAAAATATTCTTAGAAAGTTCCTACAAAAAGAAACTGTTTGCAACTACTTTATGAACAATGGTTGAAAGCCCTAAGATTTTTTATCTCTTATAGATTTAAGGCATTTTGACAGTTTACTGTCAACAAATTATCTCAATCAGTTTTTGCAAATATTATATATATGATCAAGGAGTGCTGTAGACCATCTCACCCAGGTACGTTTCCATGCAATAACTGCAATTTTTGTGGGTTTTTAGATAATAATCCATACTTTATATATCCCTCCACCTCCCAATGTTTCAGGCTCCTTATTCATGCTAATTGCAATACAACACATGTTATATATTTGGCTAAGTGTATGGCCTGTCCAGCGTTTTATGTGGGTAAAACAGACAGGAAGTTATGGGAGAGAATTAGGGAACATCTATATAATATATGTACACATTCTATACGTAATACTCTGTCTAAACATGTTTTAGAAACATCCAGTCAGCATTCTTTTAGATTTCAGGTATTGCAAGTAAATAGTCCTAGCATCAGAGGTGGGGATATACGTAATTATACTGAAAGGATGGAGCTGAACTGGATTATTAAATTAAGAGCAGACCGTAAGCCAGGTCTCAATGATAAAATTCTGATTAAACCCATTCTTAGTAATAGAAGGCTTGCAGTTAGATGATGTATTACATTATGAGCTTTATTTTTATAATAATATATATTTGTGCATGTTGTGTGCTTTAATATTTTAAACGTTTTTGTGATTTATATGTATTTTTAAGTATGTATTTATATATTTTTAGTATTTCTTGCATTTATTTTTAAATTAATTAATGCAGGAAGTGATGTAATTATATTGACTGTTATATATAGAGAGCTATTTTAGTGAAAACGATTAAAGGTCTGAGGAAGCCCAGAAGGGTGAAAGCGCTTACCTCTTTGTTCTAAATAAATCCTGTGATTTTATCAAACTTTACTGGGTGGACTTATAATTTTACGGAACATTTGTGTTCATACTTGGTGCTTCAACTACTGTACTGTATATTTGGATGGACTGGTTCAGCCTTGGTTTGCTCCTATACTTTCTGCTATTTGTATTAATAATAGTTAATGTTTAGGTGGGGCAGATAAGGACTTGTCAGAGTCCATAATGAACTGAGTAACCACAGGCACATGGTCTTAATGAAATTAAATTTTATACCAGGGTTATTTTCACTTCCTAAAGTGTCACTTCTTTTCTGGTGATATTAGATAAGAAGGAAATGGTTAACTGTGGCATGGATGTTTGAAAAAAATAACATTTAAAGGCTTTCAACCTTTTTTCTTCTTGTCAGCCATTTAGTCTTTTCAGACATCATACAGTACTGGGCACATCTTAACACTACATGTATGACAACAGCAATGTGTATTGCCAAAAACAATCTCCCTGGAGACTTTATCCATACATGCGTGCATGCATGCATGTGTGTGTGGGTTGAGGTTGGTTTATCAGGCCAAATACTTGAACAATCTAGTTGGCAAAGAATATTTCATAGAGGAAGAGAACTATGAGCTGTGTAGTCCTACCAAGTATACAGTACATGACATGCAAGCCCCCAGAATACAGCCAAGGGTAGTCTTCATGGATCTGATTAAAGGTGGGAACAAATTAAACTTTTGAAATCTTGTTTTCTGTGACACTGTTGGATATTATTGCCTCTTACAACATACTAAACTATTTAATTACATATTGTATTTAGGATATATGTCTCAAAAATGCATATTTTTGCTTTTTCTTTTGGTAAATTATTGTAGTGCTTAATTAAATCAATGGTTTGAAACTGTAAAAAATGCAAGACACTAAGAAAGGGGTAGATGGATAATGTGCTGGTAATGGCCCAGATGACCTGGGTTCAATTAATGCCTCAGGCAACTTACTGAGAGATAGGGAGGGGTGGGCATTACCATCCATGGGTGGGAGGGCATCCCTGTAGTGATTCCTGGTGGCATCTGTGGATGGTGCAATGGGTGGTGTGGTCAATAAAGAGAAAGGGTGGAGACATGACTGAATTGCTGTTGAGGAAAGAGATATGCTGCACATCTCCATTGCATGCCTGCTCCTTGGACATATTGTGGGACTCACAACAATAGGGTTGGTGAGGGTCTCCCTGGTTTAATATTGGATAGCTCTGACCCCCCAGAATGTCCTTAAGATCCTTGCTGACCCCAGAATAAATTTGGGCATTGGACTGGGGGTGGATTGGCAATCCAGTGGACCCAGTGAAGGACCCGGGGCACTGGGATGTCTGTTAAAATGAGGGGAGGGAAGAAAAAGGAATGTAAAAAAGTTGTAAAAAAGCAACATACTGTCCCCTCTCCTGTTATAGAATTATTGAAGTTTGATCAGCTTTGTAAATTGATGTCTGTGTTGTTCATTACACTCTGCTTGTTTACTAGAATGTGCACATATACCGTTTTTCAATGTACCTAATCTGAACTGCTCTGTTATTGCTTACATTTTTGCCTTTTTTGTTTGTGAAATTTTTCATATTTCACATGGACTGAACCTGAAGTTGGTCAATATTGATCAGTGCCCTATCCCAGTAAACAAATATAAATAAATAAATAACAAATAAATAAATAAATATACCAATAGGCAGAGGCCATTCAGTTTACTTTGGTGATACTGGATAAGTAACAAGACTTGAGGAAGCTGATTCCCCACTTGTGCCTCCATGTCTCTTGATTTATATTAGTCTGCTAAAGAGTACTACTTCCTTTAGTTCTCTGCATTCTCCATAATGAATCCTTTTTATTTTTTCCTTTTAGCACTCTTTGGGGGTCTGCTGTTCACTTAGTATCAGTTGTATATTTATGTCATTTATTTAAAGAATCCTTAAGAGGATAGGTGAACTAGTTCTGAGATCATTTTCAGTCACGAGTTAAGACGGATGCAACTGACAAGTGCACAAATATGCAAAAAAAAAAACAAAAAAAACAAAACAAACCATGCAATAACAGTGTTTCAGTGTAGGATTACAAATACAAGCATTTAGACAAAATCATTATATAGAGAGTTACAATATAAGAATTCTGAACAGTATAAGAATTATCAAATGTTCCATTCTGAATGCCGCATAGATTTTGTTTTGTTTTTACTTTACTGTAGTCAGCTGCATATTCTAATTATTTCTGTGAAGGCGCAGATGACCCCACTACTACAATAACTCAATGGCCTAGGACACTGTTGGCCAGAGGATTTGGAGTTAACCTCAGTGTAGTTTGGTTTCCTAATAAATTAATATGATTACTGGGCGTCAGACATTATAACAATTAAGGAAGTGCCCAGCTGATTACTTGCACTTGTAGACCTGGAGGGAACATCCAATTCATGCTCTCATTTTCTACTGTTTGCTGTGTTTTTTTTCTGAATAAATAAAGATATAAAATAATGTAATAATGGTGAGTGTTTTGGATTACCTCGCCCCTTAACCACAAAATGTTGACCAAAAAAATGTCACTCAGTCTTTTTTCTCTTAGGTGTCACAATACAATTAACAATGTCTCTCCTTCTTCCTGTACAATTCAGAAATCAAATCAGTACTGATTCTCACTTAACATCCAGGCATTCTGGGACCCAGATCCTTTCCTAGTATTTGTTCACAGACAGTAGGCTGGGTGGGCATTGGTTACTTATAGTTAAAGATATAACACCTCAGAGCTGAACCTGCTTTGTATTTAATTGCTTTCTAACTTGTACACTGACCAGGTATTTCACAGGATGAGTATACTATCCCAATGAAATAGGTGTAGAATCCATAAGGTGTATATGAGGGCCATCCCTTCCTTTATTAATATTTATATTAACAGTGTCTGTGCTCTTCTTGAGTTAGTGTTAGACAACATTTTTTTGTTTTGAAAATAAGATATACCATCATATAAAAGGTACTGCAATGGGCACACCAGTTGTGAATACTTATGCTAGTTTAATATTATATGAGTGGGAACAAAATAGTGCATTTAATATTGATAATATATTTAACAAACATATTTTCTTTTACTAGAGATTTATGGATGATATATTTTTGATATGAGATAGTGAATTTTCCACACTGAATGAATTGAATTTATATATAAATAGCAATATTATTATTTTTTTAAGATTTGATATGGAGTAATCTAGTTTAACCATGAATATTTTGAATGGGATCCTCAAAACTAAATGTTATAAAAAGGATGTTAAAAAGAGCAATTATTTACACCATAGTAGTATGCTCCTTTATTTATAAAAATATTTTAAAAGGACAACTGTGTAAACTTTCTAGATTGACAACAGATGGCATAGATTTTGAAAGTTTGCTACAACATCATTTGATTTTATGCAACAAGGTTATAAACCTTCTGAAATCAATCCAGCCCTTTGATCTCTAGAGGCATTATGCTTTTATAGCATGTGCCCATATTTTAATTTATATACTGAAGCCTTGACATGTCATGGATTAGATTTGTCTTTACAATCTGCTGTACCAGTTATATTGTCCTAAGGTAGTAACTATAGGCTAATTATTAATATTTTTTAAACAGAATTGGACACTTCTGATAAGATCAACAAATATAAGGAGATTAGTAAATACAACACCAACATTTGTTCTTAAGAACAAGAAGAACTTGAAATAACAATTATGTTATACAATACTTTTGTATACTTCACCTAACAATAGAAGAACTGGTACATAGCCATGTATGAATTGTAGTTCTTGCCAGTACATACTTCAGACAGGCTTTTTTGAACATCCTGTCAGTAAAATGATGCATAGATGTAAGGAAAATGCTGATTGTGGGACAATGAATTTAGTTTATGTTGCTAAATATATGAAATACACAGCTTTTTATGTTGGTAAGACCACTGGAAGGCTTAGAGATTGCATGGTGCAGCATATTTATGATATTAGAAAGTATAATTTAAATAATTCTTTATCTAAGCATGTTTCACTAATGGATGATGAACATGTTGTCAAATTCTTTGTATTACAGGGGCCCAACAAGGTGTAAGGAGAGGTGATATAGTAAACAAAATTGAATGTAAAGAATGTAAGCAGATTGAAAGATGCATACTTTCCTAGTATGAATAAGACTTCCTCTTTTACAGTGTAGAAAATTAAAATCATTAGTCATGTGATTTTAATGTTATTTAAGTAGATTTTCTGTGTATACTTCTGAAATACTTGCCAAAACATGTTTTACTCAAAAGCTTGTTTTTCTCTAAATGTTTTAATAAACAGTTGTTGTGGATTTAATGTGATGTTATGATATTTCAGATGTTACAACTCAGCTGTCACATTGGCTTAGTTATGCCATTAAAGGAACATTCTATATATGACATCACAAAAATGTGTTAGCTAATCACACACACACACATATACACACAATATTTTTGACACCTCTGAAATTGTTTTGTTTAATGTGTCACTTTCCAGTTAATGGCTATGTTTACTGCCCTTGGAATTAGTGTCTTAAACTGTCATCCAGATATATATAAAGGAGAGTGGTTGACCTTAAGAGCTTATGACTAATACTTATCACTGCCTTAGGTTATGGTCAGCACCATCCATACCTAAATAAGCTGGACACTGTTATGTTCCAAACTGGGTTATAAACTGCACACAGCCAGTCCCTGAACAGGGTTGCAATCACTGATTCCACACTATTTCATCCACCTTGTCTCAGCTCCATGTCTTCCAGTTCTAATTTACCAACAGCTTACATTGTTTTTATATAGATACCAAAGGTATTTCCCAGGAGGGGCTACTGATCCCTTCATGGTGTCAGTAACCCTTACATGTATTGACAGTATGCTGCCAACAATCGGGTACCAATACCTCATTTACTGAGCACTCTTTTAAAAAGCTGACCAACATTACTTTATGAAAGTTGACAGCCAAGCAATAGCTCTCTCTCTCTCTCTCTCTCTGTCTGTTTTCAAAAGACCAGATAGCAGCAGTCACACAAATGCTAAGAGAATACCCTTTACTAAAAGCACAAGATGTCAGCCACCATCTTTCCCAAATGAACAAATAAAAATGCATCAGTGTTAAAAGATTTAACTTTTTGCATGTGAAACAGGGCTGCAGTTGCAAAATCAAGAAAAGTAAAAGGTATGGACAGTTTTAAGCACAACTTAGATCTATGGATGGGAAACTGAAAATTTACCCCAGGACTGTCCCTGTACTATTAATGGACAGAGGCAGCTCATAAATGCTTTATCCCATGCATAGGTCCCCTCACATTATCTATGGTATGATGTCAGTTATTCTCATTAGGGGTAATATATAATTATCGACCATGGGATGGGTAAGGCCAGTCTATAATTGAATGGGATATGTTATTTTTGAGCACAAAAAGGGAAACTGGCTATGTTTAAAATGGAAAAACAGATGCAGGTGCAGTGTGTATAAAACAAATAACCAAAGTAAAAAACAACACAATAAGAAGAGAGGGTCTCAATGGTTAAAAATCACTCCTTTAATAGCACAAGCATAAAGTATTGCATGCTTTCATCTCAAATAAACTGTAGACTTCATCAGAATACAAAATCATAAAAAGCGATGTTGAAGGAGCAAACACCAAAACTGCTTTAACTACTTAACCAAATTTATTGTAAGTGCTTTCGGAAAACCAAATAGCTTTCCTTCTTCAGACAAACTCCATTTTAAAAATCAAGGCTATATATACTTTAACCTATTAACGCAATTGTAAACTTAATTGCAATTACATATTTAAGGCAACATAACATCTATAAAATTTTTATATATAAAAATAAACTGTAAAAAGCAATACAAAAAACATTATATAAGTATCTGTATATGTACAAGTATAACCACAACAGCCCTAATTCAATATATAAATTTTTAAGCTAAAATAAGTAATTTTTCATATTACTATCTTCTCAATGAAATCTGTTTTAGCACACAACGAATATATGTATATTCATTAAGACCAGGAAACAAATGTGCTGCAGTTCTAATCTGCCAGAAAAGTTCTTCCTTTTCTAAAAGTATCTGCCAAGGTCCTGCTCTAACATCTTCATTTAAATGCTTCAAAACCATAAATTTAAAATTGTGATCAGAGTGTTCAACAATATGCCGTGCTAGAGCATTAGTTAGGTCTTTTTTGGAAATGGCATATGTGTGTTCGTAAATGCGCTGCTTTAACTTTTGCTCCGTTTTACCAATGTAGAAAGCTGCGCATTTTTGGCAGTTAGCAACATAAACAACTGATTTGGTGTCACAATTAAAGTTCCCAATAATTTTATAAATCCTGTCATTTATGGTAACATTAGCACCCACATTAATAAAACTGCATTGGCGACACGCACCACATTTTGTCATCCCAAAACATTTTTTATTTTTATTAATGTTACATCCCCTACTTTCTAGTAATGTTTTCAGATTTATGCCACTCCTATAGGTTATTTTGGGTTTTGGCCCACACTTAATAAGTAGGTCTTTATCCTCTAAGATTAACGCCCAGTTTTTATATAGGATGTTCCTAATAAGTACATGATCTAAATTGAAAGTACATAAAAAACTGGTTCTAAATTCTGAAGTATTAGCATTATTTGCTACTGTTCTACAGTTATCAGACACAGTGTTATAAACTCCACTTTGGTCAGATAAAATTGGTTTAAAATAACCCATTTCATGCTTATACATAACCTCAGACCTAACTTCAACAATCAAAGAGTCAGGATAGCCTCTGTTAATAAACATGGAAGGCAAGTTGTTACATTCTTCAATGAAGTCACTTGTATCAGTTGTCATCCTAGCTGCTCTTACCATCTGCCCCTTAATTATTGCTTTTTTCTGATGGTAGGGATGACAACTGTTAAAGTGCAAAAAGGCATTCAAATATATCGGTTTCCTATATATAACACTTTTATATCTACAGTTAGCACTATCTTTCTGTAACAAAATGTTAAGAAAATTAATCCTAGAATATTGAACATCATATGTAAATTCAAGAAATTTTGTTAGCTCGGAAATTCTAGAAATAAATGTTGTAACAGCTTCCATTGAACCTTTCCATAGTATAAACACGTCGTCCTGGTATCTGGTATACCAGGCAACATTGGTTTTAAATAGTGGTTCTTTAAAAAGCAATGAATCTTCCCAGTGTACCATGATGCAATTCGCAAAGGCACCCCCACATGGGGAGCCCATAGCGACACCTGTGGTTTGCAAATAAATGTTGCCGTCAAACACTAAAAAATTGTAGGTCAATACTAGCTCTAATAAGGTTTCGACCAGATAGATGATGTCATCACTAACTTACCTAATTAGCAAAAATTCCCTAATCCATTCTAATCCTAATTTTTTTGGTAACTGATACAAGTGACTTCAGAATTTAGAACCAGTTTTTATGTACTTTCAATTTAGATCATGTACTTATTAGGAACATCCTATATAAAAACTGGGCGTTAATCTTAGAGGATAAAGACCTACTTATTAAGTTTGGGCCAAAACCCAAAATAACGTATAGGCGTGGCATAAATCTGAAAACATTACTAGAAAGTAGGGGATGTAACATTAATAAAAATAAAAAATGTTTTGGGATGACAAAATGTGGTGCGTGTCGCCAATGCAGTTTTATTAATGTGGGTGCTAATGTTACCATAAATGACAGGATTTATAAAATTATTGGGAACTTTAATTGTGACACCAAATCAGTTGTTTATGTTGCTAACTTCCAAAAATGCGCAGCTTTCTACATTGGTAAAATGGAGCAAAAGTTAAAACAGCGCATTTACGAACACACATATGCCATTTCCAAAAAAGACCTAACTAATGCTCTAGCACGGCATATTGTTGAACACTCTGATCACAATTTTAAATTTATGGTTTTGAAGCATGTAAATGAAGATGTTAGAGCAGGACCTTGGCAGATACTTTTAGAAAAGGAAGAACTTTTCTGGCAGATTAGAACTGCAGCACATTTGTTTCCTGGTCTTAATGAATATACATCTATTCGTTGTGTGCTAAAACAGATTTCATTGAGAAGATAGTAATATGAAAAATTACTTATTTTAGCTTAAAAAATTTATATATTGAAGTAGGGCTGTTGTGGTTATACTTGTACATATACAGATACTTATATAATGTTTTTTGTATTGCTTTTTACAGTTTATTTTTATATATAAAAAATTTATAGATGTTATGTTGCCTTAAATATGTAATTGCAATTAAGTTTACAATTGCGTTAATAGGTTAAAGTATATGTAGCCTTGATTTTTAAAATGGAGTTTGTCTGAAGAAGGAAAGCTATTTGGTTTTCCGAAAACACTTACAATAAATTTGGTTAAGTAGTTAAAGCAGTTTTGGTGTTTGCTCCTTCAACATCGCTTTTTGTATTTTCAACAGTTTGTGTTAATCTTGTGTAATTCAGAATACAAAATCATACTAAACCTACATCTCTTACATGCTTTGTACCATCATCAATAATTGTATCAATTAAACAATTAAAGTAATTACATTAAGTTGATACAAATAAAAGGTAAAAATAGTAAACAATGTATTATACTATATACACATTAACCTAGTGTCAGCCTTGAATTATTAGGTTAAAACTGCTGGGCTCTTCATTGTCACAAAATAGTCATTTAAAACTTATTACAAACCTTAATACAAACAACTTTTTCTTATCTAATAAATGCATGCCATAAATATTTGTGCCTATAATTTGCTAGCCCTATTTCTCAATACTGGCACTATGGATATGGAATAATTTGAATCCGGTGGAAACATTGCAGCAACCCTAAGCTGCCCATAAAGTTAATACATTCTTCCAGTCACCCCCTCCCCCCAGGGATCCAAGTTAATCTGATCAATTATTCCAAATGTAAACTTTATAAAATTCTTACAAGTAATAGAATGTTTGAACAGTGCATTGTTTTCCTTCCTATTTTTATATCATTTATATGTTCATAGATTCTTGTTTTTAGTGCATGTTCTGACTTACCTATATAAAAACTTGTACAGCTCTCACATTTAGCCAGATAAACTATTTTACTGGTGTTACAATTGCCCTTCAGAAAGTCAGTTTTGGTTTTCATAGCATTATCTAACATTATTTCAGTTTCCTTAGTTATAAAAAAGCATTGTCTACAGCTACCACAGGCCACCCTGTCCTTATTCCCCTTAAGGTTACTAGGCTTTTCCTCAAATAATCTCTTTAAGATTGTCAGCAGTCTTTGTGATAAACAATGGTTCAGGTCCTACCATGTTATAAATATCTGAATTTACCTTAAAAATATACCATTTTTTTTTCAAATAGCCCCCTTAATTTCCTTGGGATATTAATTAAACTGTATAACACAGGCCTTCTCATAAACTGGTTTCTTTGAAGGACCTTTATTGCAATCTAAACCAATGCCCAAAAGCAACTTATATTTAACATTCCACTCATTATACACTTCTGCAATAATACTGTCCACTAACCACTTAGGGTAACGCCTAGCATAAAACATGTTGGCAAGTGCTACCAGTTCATTCCAAACACCACCATGATGGGAAGTCATCCTAGCTACACGGATTGCTTGTCTATTGATCAAACTTCTTTTTTGAGTTATAGGATGACTACTGGTATAATGCAGATAAGAACTGCAAAAAGTATCCCTACGGTAAATGTTAGACTTAAAGCCATCTTCACAATGAGAAATCAGTGTATCTAAGTAATTGATCTTAACTGGATGACACTTATAAGTAAATTTAAAATATTCTGTGGTATTATTAATGTAATTTACAAAATTATCAACTTCTTCACTAGCATCTTTCCATAAAATAAAAATGTTATCCACAAAATGCAAATATAAATGTAAATTATTTACATAAGCACTATTAAAAACATATTTGCATTCCCATCCTAAAAGCACAATATTAGCATATACTGGGATACTGGAACACATGCCGCACCCATGACTACACCTTTTATCTGCTGAAAATACTCTGCATCAAAGAACACAAAATTGTTTTCTAAAATAAGTGCCATTAATTCAACAACTAAAGTTGTTTGATCATGAGTGAGAGAGAAATATAAAAGCAAAATATCTTCAAAACATTATATGCCTACATCTTTGGATATAACCGAAAACAGGTCCTTAACATCCACAGTCACAAATAAAAGGTCTTTTGCCCATATATCTCTTTTAAGATGCCCCAGGAATTCCCAAGAATCTTTAATTAAATGGGGTGTATCATCAACCACATGTTTCACTTATTTATCCACCAAAATGGTCAGGGGGATGGGTCTTTGAACCACTGGCAGAAACTATGGTCTAAAGGGCATGTTGGTAATGTCTTTGTGAATTTTGGGAATTCCAAAAATAGAGGGGATAACTAGTTTTGGATTAATCAAAAATTCATACACCTCTAAAGAAATCTGCTGATTTAATATGTATTCCTCTAAATATGAATTAATCCTACAATATTCAATGTGGGTTCTTAAAATGGCCCAGAAGGGCAGTTGGCCTAGTACTTACCTATAAACATATGGCAGAAGGCTGACAGAAACACTCAAGTGCATTGGTAGGTGTTATTTTTAGTTATGTAAAGTTGATGACTGAGGCATTAAGATGAAAGTGATGTTAGCAAATCTATAAAACAAGTTTTTTAATGTAGCCTTCTCTTCTGTTTAGAATTTGTATATCTAATGGAATATACAACTGTTGATATTTTTAAATTCAAGATAACATGCATCACCTAATAGTCATTAATATTTTCCTTCTCCCAGCACATCAAACCTTCTCCAAATAATACAAAAAGTATAACATTCGATACTTGCTGTTCTTGCAAAAATGTCTCACAACTTGAATATTAAAATTTTGATTCTTTATGTGTTCTATTCTCAGATTTTTTTGCTGATTGTTCAGTTTCATTATTATGGTCCTTATAACATAAATAGAGCAATACATATGTAACCCATCAGTTAAAACTGTCAGCTGCTGTAAGAACTTAAAAGGTTGTTTCTTAACATATAACAAGCATTCCATTGAATCATGTGTTGAGAGATCAGACAATTATAACTTCATATATTATCACTGCACTGTCTTCTCTCTGAATTGATTGAAAAATTGGAGGTGTGTCAAGTAGTCTTTGAATATCTCAACCCCTTCTAAATACAGTCATAGGCTTGTCTGGTGAAATTGTTTCCAATTTGTCATCTGCTGATGAGTTCCAGTTGTCATACATGACTATCCCTATCCTATCTACTAAAAACAATACGCATCTAATGCATGCTCTTCTTTAGTGGAAAGTATCTTAGCTCAATGTCTTATCTGAAAATTTAGCACATGACATTAGTTCAGCACCTCCAATATGCTGTACTCAGATGGCATTTTTCAGCTAAGATCTCTACCTTGACCTTGGATGAGGACCCTCAACTTTTAGGCTCAAAAGCAAATGAGCTATTGATTACAATGCAGTGCCATCAAAAAAGACATTTAAGGTGACTTATTGTGACAGTTTCATTAGTTAATAGATTCTCCACATCTTGCTCTGGGGCTTCATTTCCATTTGTAGGATAGCAAATGGAGAATGAGACAGGTGTCAAAAGGCATTAGAATAACAAAGACAAAAGAAAACACTACTATAGTACCAGGAAGAGACAAGTACAACTGGAAGCTAAAGAAACGTAGCTTCAGGAAGCTGACACTAATTTACAATACCTGCTGAAAGAACTATACAAAGATAACACAGAGGAAAAAAAGCTGACACTGTAAAAGATTTTGGTATGCTTGGAGTGTCCCAGTAATGGGGAATCAAGAAACAGAAAGCAGTGGATGTATTCCAGAAAGGTTTACATTGTTACAAGTTCTCAAACTGAGATTCGTGGTTTATGGTGAAGTACCATGACACTGCACAAGGATCTTTGTCTGCTCTATGGGAAGTGATGCAATTTATGTCCAGCAAAAGAACTAAAGATGAATACAGTAATATTAAACTCTTTTTTTAGACCATAGCACCAAAGTGCTGGCTCATGTCTCATTGCAAAGCACAGACTTTGTTCAAGAAACACTCGTTAAAACAAAGCATTTTATTTCAGGTGGGTTGCACCAAACATTTTTTAGAAGAGGAATTAAAAGAAATCCCAAATGCTGACGAGCACCAAGGACCTAAACTGCTAGGTACTTACATTTCTTAGTGAAATCTGAACATTACATCAAAGTGTTATACAAAGAAAGAATAATATCAAATATGGATGATACAAAACAGGGTGTCAGATTTACCATTCAGCCAAGAACTCACCAAATCCTTGCCACACCAGTCATTAAGCACATTGGACTTTCAATATTCTTTTGTCCTGAAAATAAGGTTTTCTGTTTCTCATGAAAATATCAACACAGAAAACACTTCTTCAGGTATGGCTCGGGGATATCAAGTACTACTTGAGTCCATAATGTGAGAAAAAGTGTTCTATCAGGTGCTGTTTTTGTTGATCTTACCAAATATTTTTTACTCTGTGGACTCCAATGTACTAATTAAACAGTTAAGGTGTTAAGGGATCAGGATCTGTTTATAGCTGTTGCCCCATAAACATGAACTATCTTTCTAAATGTACAGTACAAGTTAAAATCCAGGATTTCCTTTCAAGACTCACTAATTAACTTACACGAAATACCTCTACGGCTCAGTCTTGGTATCCTTCCTTTAACCCTATGTCTAATGAATCTCTATTTTTGACCTACACAAACTCTCAGTCATTTGATATGGTAGCGATGTAATAGTTGACAGAATCCTCACTTTAGCTATCATTATACAGCATTCTTAGCAGATGACTTCCTTAGATTCTGCTCTTTTCCAAGTAAAAAGTTGACATTTACTTGTAAAAATAAATACATATAAACAATAAATATAATGAAATAAAATAAACAAGTAAATAAAAATGTGACAACTTTTCTCCTGGTGGGACAGCAAGTAAAGTTATTTCAGCACATTGGTGCTCAGAGTGGGAGACAGAGGAAGACTTTCAATGAAGTGCAGCAAACATATTCAAAAAATGCATTTATTTATTTGTTAATTTATTTACATTTGTTTATCAGGATAAACACACCACAGTTAGACAGCAGAGATCAGCATTAAAAGTCAAAACTGGAATACAGTATTGCCAGTGCCAAACACTGATATATCTTTCCTACAAGAAAGCCTTCTGTAACAGACAGTTTGGAAGGAAGACTGATAGCCACCATAGAATCAGGGAGCAAAAAGTGGGCATGTTGGGAGATCCAAGCTGATCATACATCATGGGAAATGTGCCACCATCCCTGTCTACTGACAAAGCTGCATATCTCATTTGCTAAACCAACAAGAATATCTTGGAAAAGATGGTGCAGGATCCTACTGAGATGTCAATGAATCCTCTTGCTAAACAGATCTTTACTACAGAGCTCAGTCTTTCAAAAAGATATGAGAGTCTCCTAGCTGAGAATATTGGGATTAATGAATACTTTACCCCAAGAAAAATAGGACCTGAAGTGCTTATTTCCCTGACTCTCTTCTTGATCACATGCATAATATGACACCTATGAAAAAGAGATATTCTAAGATGAATAAAGGGAAGAATGCCCCCCAAAAAGTAGTAAATAGCATTGATATTATCGCCTTTACTGTTAATATCTAGTGCTCATTCTGTCAGTAGTATCTCAGTTGAGTCCATGAGGATCCTTTCATTTTTCATGATAGTGATCCAAGATGATGCATTTAGAAGGATGTCAGCTGTTTCACTGACAGCAACCTTTTGAATATGATATCCCCTTCAGCTTAGTGGGTGTCTTTTAAACCCAATCTCATAAGTGCATGCAAATTGTTATGATGAAGTGGGGTAAATAAGTAAAAAGTCTGTGGGAATTACTGAGTGGTTTAAGAGAAAAATGTAGGCACTGTGGATTCAAGGACAATGGTTTACTAATTTATTTATTTGATATTTGTTAACCAGTTAGGTGGTCTGATCTACTAACTCTTTTCAGCCATGGCATGGTCTCGGGAACAAATTAAGGCAGTATATAAAGTAAATATAGTATACAGTAGTATATGCAGTAGGATTAGAGCAAACTTACATAAATTCAATAGGTGACACATGTGAAGACTGGTAGAAATGGGTGAAGGCTGCCAGCCAAGTCAAATAGACTTGGTACATAATTCTATCATTTGTAAATACTGTGAATCACAGGCTTGTTGAACTTAAAACAATGTGGCAACATTGCCCTCTGCTGTAAAGAAAGCTAAGTCAAGCATTTCTTGTTGGTCCTTTGAAATTTAAATTACTTTATGTCTGTTCCTTTGAAGTAAGAATTTGGAGTTGATGAGTCTGGAGTAAGCATCCTGCCTATTATTTTAAGGCTAAAATTAATGACCAGAATTTACATGTGGAATGTCCTTTATTGCTCTAAGTAGAAAAGAATGTAAATGCAGTTTCTGTCAGCCTGGGAACACCAGGAAAGTGTAAAAGATGATCTAATGTTTAGCAGGACTGCAGTTTAAATGTAAACAGTGAGAACCAGAGATTATTAAGAATTTGTGTCTTGATATCCAACTCATCAACACTCTGCTTGTTGTCTTATGTAAGTTATCTTAGGCTTGTGTTTTCTTTTAGAGAGCTAGAAATTAGAAAGTTTAGACGTTTTTTCTGTGATGTCAGAACTGTACTACTGATTTATTTTAAGTATTTCTGTGTGATCTCTGAACTCTCTTGACTAGCACTGACTGTGTAGTAGAAAGTATTGTCTTGTGGTTTTAATTATTTATTATTAAATATGTTAAAACCTTTTAACTGTGGCTGGTTTGTGTAGAGATAGTTTAAGCTCTAGAGTACATTACATATTTATAGAGTTTACTATCCAAGTCACTCCAAATAAGCTTTGACTGTTTAGTCACATCTACCAATTGGATAATAATATTGCACAGTAGTAATTGGACAACCTTTTAAGGGCCTTTGAGTAGCTGATAAATATTAGCTGGGTGATGGCAAGTGGAACTACCGTATAGTCTGGGAGAAAGAGGCACAGCTGGAAAAACTGTGCCAGCCTTCCCCAGGAGTGCCTGTGTAGTTGTATAAACTTTTATCTCAAAGTGCATGCGTGTGTGTGTGTCAGCTACTTGGGCAGGGACACGAAGCACTGGTTGGACAGAGAGGGTGCTAGAGGTTTTAGCTTGCCCACTAGGCTGAGATCTGGACCCTATAGCTGTGCCAGTGGGGAGTCTTATTGGGGACCTGGGTAGCAAGGGAGTGACCAGCCCCAGACTGACTGTGATCTTGGTGTGCTCTTAAGGGAAATTGCACTTTACTGTGTGTATTTGTTATCCTTTCCTCATATATGAGACACCCTCTCTGGTGTTACTGGTGAGGATTCAGGCTCCTTGATTGCTGGGCCTGGGCATGGGCGTCACATATTAATTGGTGGCAGCGGATGGGATATCCACTTCACATATTAATTGGTGGCAGTGGTTGGGATATCCATACATTTGTGTTTGACAACAGTGGAATGTCCACATCAGATATTAATTAGTTGGCAGATACTGATTGTCTTGTAGTTGTGTGGGTGGAGTGAATCCTGTAGCTTGTGTACAGTGAGCTTTGAAGGTGTTTTGTACTCGCAGCCAATACTCAGAGTTCAGATCACAATTGTTTTATTTATTTTTTTTTTGTTAGCTTAGTTAGTCAGGGTGAGCAGGCAGCATGTCAGCAGTGGAGTATGAAAAGCTGACAAGGACCCAGCTGGTGGAGATGTGCCAGGCTAGGGCACTGGTGCATGGAAACCTGACTAAGGCAGACCTGATTGCAGCCTTGGTTACAGCTGCATAAGAAAACAGCAACTAGGAGGACAATCAGACTGGCAGTGGAGATATAATTCCCTCGGAGAATGGACAGCTCAACCTTTCTGCAGTGGACTTAAAAATACAGCTGTAGCTAAAGATACTTGAGTTGGAGGCCAGGTGTGTGGAATTAGAAGCAAATGAGAGACTGTGATGTTTGCAGGCTGAGGAGAATGAGAAACTGTTACATCTGCAAACAGAGGAAAAAGAGAAGCAGAGGCAGCAAGAGACGGAGATGCTGACTCTTCGCCAGAGTCATGGAGGTAATGGGGAAGGGAGTAACTGGACTCCAGAAGCACAAAACGTAAGCAAATTTCTTCCACAGTTTAAAGAGGGGGATAATTTTGATAGTTTCATTCATATGTTTGAGAGAGTATGTAAACAGTATGAAGTAGACCAAGGGCTCTGGGTACAGTTCCTGACCCCCTTACTACATGGTAAAGCTGTAACTGCATTAGCTGAAACATCTGACGTTGCATGTTTTGATTATACTGCTGTAAAGAAATGTCTTTTAGAACTGTTTAAGTTAACATTTGAAACATAAGAAAAAGTTTTGTGAGCATAGATGCAACGCAGATGAAAGTGTGTGTGAATATGTTGCTGAATTGAGCACTTATTTCCATAGGTGGGTGAGTGGATGTCAGGTCACCACTTTTGAAGGGCTGGCAGACCTTTTGGTGAGGGAACAAGCCCTTAGCACTTTGCCTGAGGACATGAGGATCTGGTTAGCTGATAGACAAAGTGCTACTTCAGATGAGTTGGGGAAGAAGGGAGACCTATACCTGGCAAGCAGGAAAGCCCTGCACAGAAAGGGGATCCCCAGTACTGCTCATGGGTCTAAAGGAACCTATGATGGGCAGCACAGACTGCCTCAACAGAATCTGCCAGTAGCAGGGGAAGCCACGAGTCCAGGTACACGTCCAGGAGCTAGGGTTAAATGGGGCCATGTGGCATACAGGTGTCCACAGAGGCAAGGTGGGGAACCAAAGGTGAGGGAGCCAGTAAGTGGGAAAGACAAAATGCCAATAGTAGGTTGTCTTGAGACAACAGAGGTACCAACCTAGCATCCTGCAGATGTCCTGATAGAGAAGGATTTGGATGAGGCAGTACCATGTACTTATGCAGTTACACGCAGTCAGGCTTGAAGACAAGCATGTGGGTCTGGTAGCCTGGGGGAGACCAAACAGACTGCATACTTGCAGCCAGGACTGGTGAGGTGGTTACTTCAGGGAGGGATCTACTCTTTAGCAGTGAAACTGAAGGTGAGCCACAGTTGCTTGTGGGTGCTGATGGCCCCTTGGACAGAGTGACTGCAAAGGTAGAGATGAGCAGTAGTACCCAGGCTGACAGTAAGGCACCACTGTCAGAGGATGCCAGACTTTCTGTGGAAGGGAAGCTGGGAAGGGTTACAAGGAGAGAGTTGAGACAGGCTCAGCTCTCAGACCCTACATTGCAAGGCCTGAGGCAGTTAACTAGGTAGGCACCTGATTCTCAAGGAAAGGGGGAATCTGTATACTGGGACAAGGGGTTACTAAACAGAGAGTGGACCCCTGAGGGAGGGCTAGAAGGTGAGAGAGTACAGCAGTTGGTAGTGCCTAGAGCTTACCATTTGGTGCTTCTAGCCATAGCCTATGATATTCTCTTTGCAGGTCATATGGACATAAAATGTACAAAGAGGCATATTATGCAGAACGTCTATTGGCCTGGAATTTCCAGAGATGTAACAGGGTACTGCAGGACCTGTGAGCAGTGCCAAAAGGTAGGCAAGGCAGGAGACAAAGTGAGAGCTCCTTTGATGCCTTTGCCTGTGATTGAGGAGCCATTTCAGAGGGTAGCTATGGATATTGTGGGTCCTCTGAAACCCCAAGTTCCACAGGGAAAAAGTATATCCTAGTGGTAGTGGATTATGCTACATGATACCCTGAGGCAGTGGCTTTGTCCTCCATTGAGGCAGAGAAGGTGGCAAGTGCTTTGTTAGAGATTTTCAGCAGGGCAGGTTTCCTAAAAGAAATACTGACTGACAGAGGTGCCGATTTAATGTCAGACCTGTTGGCTTGTCTGTGAAAATCCTGTTGGGTGAAGCACATGAAGACCAACCCCTACCATCCCTAGACTAATGGTCTTGTTGAGAGGTTAAACTCTACAATCAAGTCCATTCTACGGGCATTTGCAGATCAGTTTAAGAGGGAGTGGGAAAGGTATTTGCCTCATTTGTTTGTTTACACAGAGGTTCCCCAGGAATCCACAGGTTTTTCACCCTTTGAGTTGCTGTATGGGCATAGGGTGAGGGGACCTCTAGATTTAATTTGAGATGAGTGGGAAGGTGAGTGCAAGTCTCCCAAGGAGTTTGTTGTGGCATATGTCCTAAACCTCAGGACAAGGCTCAGGGAACTCATGGGCTAGGCCCAGGAGAACCTGGCAGAAGCCCAACAACAGAAAAAGGTGTGGTATGACAGGAATGCTTGAGCTAGAGAGTATGCTGTTGGGCAGCAGGTAATGGTTCTCATTCTTGTCAGACACAAAAAACTGCAAGCAGCTTGGGAGGGTCCCTACAAGATGGTAAGAAAGGTAAGTGATGTTAACTACATGGTGGAACTGCTAGGCAGATAGCAGGGGCACAAATTGTGCCATGTTAACATGATGAAACCTTACCATGATAGGGAGGCACTTGTGCTGACTATTTGCAGTGGATTGCAGGAGGAGTCTGAGGGAGATCTGGGGACTGATCTCCTCAGTGAGGCTCGGGCTGACACCTCGGTGGAAGGGGCGGCAATTTCCCAGCAGCTCTCTCCTACCCAGGTTCGAGAAATCTGAGCAGTGTTGCAGGAATTTGGGGACATGTTCACTGGGAAACCAGGGTGCACCCACCTGGTGCAGCACCAGGTGGATACAGGACCCCAAAGGCCTATTAGGCAGGCCCCTTATAGAGTGTCTGAGAGAGTCAGACAGACCCTGAGGGAGAAGGTACAGGAGATGTTGGAATTGGGGGTGATTCAAGAGTCCAACAGTCTCTGGGCCCTCCCCAGTGGTGCTGGTGCCAAAGAAGGATTTCCGCATCCGGTTCTGTGTGGATTACAGGAAATTAAATAGTCTCACAAAGTCAGATGCTTACCCCAGGCCTAGGACAGATGAGGCCCTAGAGCAGCTGGGTGAGGCTAAGTATCTTACCACCATTGATCTTACCAAGGGTTACTGGCAGGTGCCCTTGACTCCCAGTGCTAGAGAGAAGTCAGCCTTTGTGACTCCTTTTGGCTTGTATGAGTTCACAAAGATGCCCTTTGGGATGAAGAATGCCCCAGTGACTTTCCAGAGGCTAGTAGATAATATCCTAGCAGGAGCAGGAGGGTTTGCCCTTGCTTACCTAGATGATATTGCCATCTACAGCCATTCCTGGCCAGAGCACCTTTAGCATGTCAGGGAGGTGCTGGGCAGACTACAGAGGGCATGGTTGACCATTAAGCTGAGCAAATGTCAGGTGGGTATGGCTGAGGTCTCCTACCTAGGACATAGAGTGGGGAGTTGTAAGATAAGACCAGAACCTGCCAAAGTGGAAGCCATTCAGGCATGGCCTGCACCTGTTACTAAAAAGCAGGTGAGGGACATCAGGGTACTACAGAAGGTTTGTCCCCAGTTATAGTACCATAGCTGCTCCCCTCACAGACTTGACAAGGAAGAACAGGCCAGATAAGGTAGTGTGGACACCAGCATGTGAGCAGGTATTCCAGAAGCTTAAATAAGCTTTGGGAGGACCCCCCTGTGTTAGCCAGTCCAGATTACAGCAAATAATTGGTTGTGCAGGTGGATGCTTCAAACCATGGGGTGGGGTCTGTACTTAGCCAGATTTCTTCAGAGGGGGAAGAGCACCCAGTGTTTTATCTTAGTTGTAGGATCCAACCCAGGGAGGAATGCTATGCAGCTGTAGAGAAGGAACATCTAGCCATAGTGTGGGCATTGCAGAAACTTCAGCTTATCTGTATGGAAGGAAATTCACTGTTATGACAGATCACAATCCCCTAACATGGTTAAACAGAGCCAGCCAGCAAAATGCCAAGTTACTAAGATGGAGCCTAGGGTTGCAAGCATATGACATGTCAGTGCAGCACTGCAGTGGGGTTAGCAATGCCAATGCAGATGTGCTCTCAAGACAAGGAATGGAGTAAGTTACACTCAGATAGACCTAACCCTCTTATTGCAAGATATGCATGATGAGTTATTGGAGTGCATTTCTGTATGTGTGACATTTCTGACATATCCATCACCTCCTGGTGTAACACAGGACTTTCCTTGCACTTGGGACACCTGTCAGGCATATATCACATAACTGTTATGCTACACTTCTCGCTTTAGTAAAAGCCACTCAGTGCTACCACATCTACAAGAACAACATCACATGTGGAGTAGATTATGTCACTGACGGCATGGAGCTCATGCCACATTTCATAGAGGACATAATTCATGGTCAAGAAATTACCTACTTCTAGCCAAGCCCTTGCTACTATTCTTGGGATAGGCAAGTCCTTCGGATGGGGGTGTGAATGGGATGCCTGCATTTATTCCATAAGTACAAAGATCCTGTCTGTAAGGACACACTATTGTGCCACAACATCTCCTGAGATTCCTAGACTGTCCACTTACAAACCATTGCAGTCCCCAAATTACTGCATATGCACACACATACAGACACAAACAACAAGCACACACACACACATACACAATGATCATTCTCAGAGAATTTTACAACAGACACCTTCACCCCCCTCCCCCCCAGACTCACAATGCACAACTGTTTTTTACTTTCTACAGCAATCACACATGTCCATGCAGAAGACAATTCAACCTTATGTTCCCTGGCCCACCTGTACAAATGATGATAACTGTGCCATGCCCCACCTCTACAAATGCTAACTGTGCTGCCCCACCTGTTCAAATGATAATAACTGTGCTGCCCAACTGTACAAATGATGATAACTGTGCTGTCCCAGCTGTACAAATGATGATAACTGTGCTGCCCCACCTGTACAAATGATGATAACTTTGCTGTTCCACATGTACAAATGATGATAAATGAGCCGCCCTACCTGTACAAAAGATGAAAACTGTGCTGTGCCGCCAGTATAAATGATGATAACTATGCTGCTCCAAAAGTACAAATGATGATAACAGTGCTGTCTCTCCTGTATAAATGGTGATAATTGTGCTGCCACACCTGTACAATTGATGATAACTGTGCTGTCCCACCTATACAAATGAAGATAGCTATTCCATCTCACCTGCACAAATGCTGATAACTGTACTTCCCCACCTGTACGAATGCTGATAACTGTGCTGTCCCACCTGTGCAAATGTTGATGATAACTGTGCTGTCCCACCTGCACAATAATGATAACTGTGCTGCCCCACCTGTACAAATAATAAATGTGCTGCCCCACCTGCACAAATGATGATAACTATACTGCCTTATCTGTAGAAATGATGATAACTGTTCTATCCCACCTGTACAAATGATGATAATTGCGCTGCTTCACCAGTAAAAATGATGAGAACTGCACTGCCCCACCTGTACAAATGATAATTGCACCGTCCAAATTATACAAATAATGATAACTGTGCTGTCCCACCTGTACAAAAAATAACTGTGTTGCCCCACCTCTAAAATGATAATAACTGTGCCATGCTGCACCTGTAAAAATAACTGCGCTGCCTCACCTGTGCAAATGATGATAACTGTGCTGTCCCACCTGTACAGATGATGATAATTGTGTTGCCCCAACTGTACAAATGATGATGACAACTGTATTGCCCCACCTGTACAAATGATGATAACTGTGCTGCCCACCTGTACAAATGATGATGGGAACTGTGCTCTCCCAACTGTACAAATAATGATAACTGTGATGCCCCACCTGTACAAATGATGATAACTGTGCTGCCCCACCTGGACAAATGATGATGGTAAGTGTGTTACCTCATCTGTATAAATGATAACTGTTCTGTCCCACCTGTACAAATAATAAATGTGCTGCTCCACCTGTACAAATGATTATAACTGTGCTGTCCCACCTGTACAAATAATGATAACTGTGCTGTCCCACCTGTACAAATAATTATAACTGGGCTGCCCCACCTGTACAAATAATGATAACTGTGCTGTCCCATCTGTACAAATGATAACTGTTCTGTCCCACCTGTACAAATAATAAATGTGCTGTCCCACCTGTACAAATGATGAGAACTGTACTGCCCTACCTGTACAAACAATGATAACTGTGCTGCCCCACCTGTACAAATTATGATAACTGTGCTGTCCCACCTGTACAAATGAAGATAACTGTGCTGTCCCACCAGTATAAATGATGATAACTGTGCTGCCTACCTGTACAAATGATGATAACTATGCTGCCCCACCTAGTAGAAATGATGTAGGTCTCCTGCCCTACCTTTACAAATGATGATACCTGTGCTGCCCAATCTGCACAAGTGATGATAACTGTGCTACCCCACCTGTACAAATGATGATAACTGTGCTATGCCCCACATGTACAAATGATGATAACTGTGCTATCCCACCTGTACAAGTGATCATAACTGTGCTGCCCCACCTGTACAAATGATGATAACTGTGCCATGCCCCACCTCTACAAATAACTGTGCTGCCCCACCTGTATAAATGATGACAACTGTGCTGCCCCACCTGTACAAGTGATCATAACTGTGCTGCCCCACCTGTACAAATGATGATAACTGTGCCATGCCCCACCTCTACAAATAACTGTGCTGCCCCACATGTACTAATGATGATAACTGTGCTGCCCCACCTGTACAAATGATGATAACTGTTCTGTCCCACCTGTACAAATGACGATGATAAGTGTGTTACCTCATCTGTACAAATGATGATAACTGTTCTGTCCCACCTGTACAAATAATAAATGTGCTGCTCCATCTGTACAAATGATGATAACTGTGCTGTCCCACCTGTACAAATGATGATAACTGTGCTGTCTCATCTGTACAAATGATAACTGTTCTGTTCCACTGGTATAAACAATAAATGTACTGCTCCACCTGTACAAACAATGATAACTGTGCTGCCTCACCTGTACAAATGATGATAACTGTGATGCCCCACCAGTATAAATGATGAGAACTGTACTGCCCTACCTGTACAAATGGTGATAACTGTGCTTCCTCACCTGTACTAATGATGATTACTGTTCTGTCCCACCTGTACAAATGATGATAATTGTGCTGCCTCACCTGTACAAATGATAACTGTGCTGACCCACCCATAAAAATGAAGATAACTGTGCTGTCCCACCAGTATAAATGATGATAACTTGTCTGCCTACCTGTACAAATGATAACTGTGCTGCCCCATCTGCACAAGTGATGATAACTGTGCTGCCCACCTGTACAAATAATGATAACTGTGCCATGTCCCACCTATAGAAATGATAATTGTGCTGTCCCGCCTGTACAAGTGATGATAACTGTGCTGCCCCACCTGTACAAATGATGATAACTGTGCCATGCCCCACCACTACAAATAACTGTGCTGCCCCACCTGTATAAATGATGATAACTGTGCCATGCCCCACATGTACTAATGATGATAACTGTGCTGCCCCACCTGTACAAATGATGATAACTGTGCTGCCCCACCTGTACAAATGATGATAACTGTGCTGTCCCACCTGTACAAATGATAATAACTGTGCTGCCCCACCTGTACAAATGATGATAACTGTGCTGCCCCAGCTGTACAAATGATGATAACTGTTCTGTTCCACCTATACAAATGACGATGATAAGTGTATTACCTCATCTGTACAAATGATAATAACTGTTCTGTCCCACCTGTACAAATAATAAATGTGCTGCTCCATCTGTACAAATGATGATAACTGTGCTGTCCCACCTGTACAAATGATGATAACTGTGCTGCCTCATCTGTACAAATGATAACTGTTCTGTTCCACTGGTATAAACAATAAATGTACTGCTCCACCTGTACAAACAATGATAACTGTGCTGCCTCACCTGTACAAATGATGATAACTGTGATGCCCCACCAGTATAAATGATGAGAACTGTACTGCCCTACCTGTACAAATGATGATAACTGTGCTGCCTCATCTGTACAAATGATAACTGTTCTGTTCCACTGGTATAAACAATAAATGTACTGCTCCACCTGTACAAACAATGATAACTGTGCTGCCTCACCTGTACAAATGATGATAACTGTGATGCCCCACCAGTATAAATGATGAGAACTGTACTGCCCTACCTGTACAAATGGTGATAACTGTGCTTCCTCACCTGTACTAATGATGATTACTGTTCTGTCCCACCTGTACAAATGATGATAATTGTGCTGCCTCACCTGTACAAATGATAACTGTGCTGACCCACCCATACAAATGAAGATAACTGTGCTGTCCCACCAGTATAAATGATGATAACTTGTCTGCCTACCTGTACAAATGATAACTGTGCTGCCCCATCTGCACAAGTGATGATAACTGTGCTGCCCACCTGTACAAATAATGATAACTGTGCCATGCCCCACCTATAGAAATGATAATTGTGCTGTCCCGCATGTACAAGTGATGATAACTGTGCTGCCCCACCTGTACAAATGATGATAACTGTGCTGCTCCACCAGTACAAATGATGAGAACTATGCTGCCCCACCTGTACAAATGATGATAACTGTTCTGTCCCACATGTACAAACAATGATAACTGTGCTGCCCCATCTGCACAAGTGATGATAACTGTGCTGCCCACCTGTACAAATAATGATAACTGTGCCATGTCCCACCTATAGAAATGATAATTGTGCTGTCCCGCCTGTACAAGTGATGATAACTGTGCTGCCCCACCTGTACAAATGATGATAACTGTGCCATGCCCCACCTCTACAAATAACTGTGCTGCCCCACCTGTATAAATGATGATAACTGTGCCATGCCCCACATGTACTAATGATGATAACTGTGCTGCTCCACCAGTACAAATGATGATAACTGTTCTGTCCCACATGTACAAACAATGATAACTGTGCTGCCCCACCTGTACAAATGATGATAACTGTGCTGCTCTACCAGTATAAATGATGAGAACTGCGCTGCCTCACCTGTACAAATGATAACTGTGTCATGCTCAACCTGTATGAATAATGACAACTGTGCTGTGCTACCTCTACAAATGATGATAACTCTGCCATGCTGCACCTGTACAAATGATAACTGTGCTGCCCCACCTGTACAAATGATGATAACTGAGCTTCCACACCTGTACAAATGATGAGAGCTGTGCTCTCCCAATTGTACAAATGATGAGAACTGTGCTGCCCCACGTGTACAAATGATGACAACTGTGCTGCTCCACCTGTACAAATAATGATAACTGTGCTGTCCCACCTGTACAAATAATGATAACTGTGCTGCCCCACCTGTACAAATGATGACAACTGTGCTGCTCCACCTGTACAAATGATGATAACTGTGTTGCCCCACCTGTACAAATAATGATAACTGTACCACGCCCCTTGCACTTTTTCCTTGGATTGCTTATGACTAATGCACAGGGTGGCCTGTCTATGCATGGGTAAGGATACTCTGGTTATGAGTTTTTCATGCATCACATTTAATGTGGTGGATATGTTTTGCTATGGCCCAAATCTCTGTGCTAACTGTTGCCACTTTGTCAGTGCCACAGTGTGCTGCTCTCTCTTCAATCTTCATTGTCATTTCCTGTAACTTGACCTTCCGCTGACTCTTCATCTGGCTCACCATCTGCAGCCTAGTGTGCTGGAACATGTTCCTCCTGCATACAGTCTCCTACCTGCAACTACTTTCTCAAGATTATATTTTTTAAGTTTGCATTTACTGAAAAGAGTTTAGAACATGTGCTAGAATCATACTGCACAGCACCACCAGATGAATTCTGGCAGAGAAAGCATAGCTTTAGCAGTCCAAACACACATTGTGCAATGGCTCAAGTTTGTAATAGGAGATAGGTGTATCCATTGTCTGTCACAGTCTGTGGATTTCTGATAGGTGACTGAATAAAAACAAAAACAAAAAAATGCAGTAAGTGCAGTTGGATGTGCAATCTTCCACGTATTTAAAATCCAAGGAAGACTAGACATCTGACTGGACTTGTGCTTATTTTTGTTTTAGTCACAGTGCCAGAGACACCTCTGATTGTTGATTTCTGATAGGTGTGATTAACCAGGGTTCCAGGGCATAATTAGCATCACCAATAAGACCGTCCTGGGAAAAGTCAATCTCTCACAAATAGTTGCTGCTCATCATGTGTGCCATATTGGGAGTCATGGTAGCTGCCTGGGTGGCCTGCAGACATATAAATAATGCCCTCTACATTACAGACAACTTGGGAGTTGATAGAGTGATGAGCTTTACAGTTCAGACAACTTCTTCCCAGCTCATTATGTGGGGCCTTTATTTTAATGTGTGTGCAGTCTGTGGCCCCCATAACCTCAGGGAAACTGGCTCTATCATAGAAATCTAGCAGTGTTGGTTTTCTTCTCTGTGGGATGAGGGAACCACATATGCTCCTCTCACATAATGTGGATGGCATCAAGGAAACGATGACGTGTTCTAGAGGCAGATGCTTGTAATACCCACAATGTGTCCAGTGTAGGTCATTAAAAGGTCCCTGTAGCTAGTATTCATAAAGTCACACATATCTTAGTATTCACTGGGATGGGAAATACATGAATCCCATTGGCCTGAAGATAAGGGTCACATGTCAACCAGCTTCTGTATGGTGTCCCTGTTCACACAGTACCAGTGTACAATGTCAGTGTCATGAAGGCCATGAAATGCTAAGTGCAGTCAGATGGTGTGGTGCCTACGAGGTCAACAACACGCATCGTTCTAACTATGAGCAACCATAATGACTTGTTGCAGATACACATCTGCTGAAGCTACAGCTACTCCAATGCGTTAACACTGTGATTTCACAGAAGTCAATCTCATTGGTGACAGGGCTTCATGTTGCAGACCTTATACATATCTGAATTGCTCCACCATCTTGTTTTTTCTCATTTGCATACATTAAAACATTTATTTTAATAATGTTGCTCATTACCATGTCATTATACTGTCATTCATGTACAATGCAAGAAGATATGTTACTAAGCCTTCTCTGCTTGTGATCAATGCGTCAATGTATTGCATACAACCTGTGCTTGAGCGGGCCACTTGTCACATACATTTGGAAAATGTTTTATCAGTCCAGGGGAATGTTTTCTGCTGAGAGTAATTTTTTTCTTATTCCCAGGGTAATGCAAAGTTGGATTTAGAACACATGGTGGATGGAATGGCACTGTCCCCACATGGGGATTCAAATAGCTTCCCCTTGCAAAAATGTTTATTTATTTTCATTAGGTGTGCTGAGGTCATGATTTGTATTTATTTTCACATATGAATTCATTATTATTTTAGGATTTTGAGTTTCAGTCGTTTGTTGCTTTCAGGATTTTGAATTCAGTCTTTGGATTTTCAATTAATTTAAGCTTCAGTCTTATGACAGACAGTGATTAATGCATTGTCATCTATGAATGACAACACACAAATACAATTGTAAGTGCAGTCAGTACCTATGTGTAAAGCTATGAGACATAGCTAGCTTGAGGTGAAGGGGATCGCTGTCAGAAGTGGAAGCTGCCAGGGAGTTAGATCAATAGTTTCAGTACTGCAATTCATTTTAAGAAGCCCACTGGTGATATTGCTGCTGTTTTATTTTAGGACCTCAACTTTGGAAGGCCTTTTTTTCAATTCCATGTTGGGGTGGTACCAGTGAAGAGACTGCCCAGGGCACCAGCTGAACTATCTACTTGTTTACTGAGCTAACAGGAAGAACCAGTGACCTGTCAAAAAATTGTATTCTCTTAAAGTTGTAAAAGCGTGAGATGCAGCCACAATGCATCCCTCATTCTCTACATGATATGGCCAGTATCAGAAGAAATTAAGTCAAATTTCACACAAAGTTAGATTGGGTGTGTAGAAATAATGTCAGCCAGAAATCAGTAAGAAAACTACTGGGATTATGATTTTTTTCATGTGTGGGGCTCTTGGAGTTGGAATAAAGGGAGGGAAAGTATTTTATAATGCAAAAAAATTACATTTGTGTGAACTAGTACTTTAAAAGGAAATATTTCCTTTAATAGGCCATACATAAGACACAATTGCACCCTGTAAACTTAAGTTTGATTGCTACAAGACTTTTCCGAGGAAATTCACTTAATTACTTTCTGTTTCAGGATAGACTATTAAACAACTGTTTATCAGTTAAATGGGCCTCCTTTTTATAATAAGATTTTCATAAAATAATAAAATGAATATTCTGGAAGAAAGATTGCATAATAATTTGTAACAGCCTAGACTTTGTACTTCATTTTTTAACAAAATCAGGCTCACTGTTATTACAGTGCTGTACCTTCACAATTATCCATTTAAAAATGCATCCCTGATTTAGTGAGCACTCAGTCTGCTTCCAAATTGCTTGTAATATTCAGAGCATGAAGGCAATTGAGAAAGAATGATCAATAGTTTATTATGCATAATTAAAACCTTAGATAGGTATGAGATGAAGAGTACAACAGATGATTATTTTTAGCTACCCTTAACATTGTTCAGATGCAGTACATTAGTTACTTGCATGCTTAGTTCATTATTTTATTAAGTAGGAAGTTTTAGTTACAAGAACATTCAAAGAGATGAAAAATAAATAAATCAAGCCATTCGCAGAGGCAAGCCAGAAGTCATCAGGTCCAGAGTTCATGAGGTGCAGCAGATTACAGTTTCATGGATTAAGGCACAAATCTTTCAAACATGTTTTTGTTTAGTCAAGCATACTGAAACTTGGATTCAGGAAAACTAAGCTATTACAGCATTACTTCATCTAAAAATAACAGACCTAAAGCAAGTGTGACATGGAGATGGAGCTCCTTCTTCTCAAAATGGGATACCCCTCCCCTTAACTACTACTACTACATACTGACACTGAAGTCATTATCACTGGTAAAAGTCACATCCAGTAGGCATGATAGCTTAGAGGAACTTGCTCTCTCTATATGTATACACACCCACACACACACACACACACACACACACACACACACACACACACACACACACACACACCATTTCCTATATTCTCTTTTCACTTTGCATCAACCCTCCAGTAAGTACAGTTGTCAATCCTTCATGTCTCTCAACTGTTACAAGAGATCATTGCCCAGCAGAAGAGGCAGTCAAAGCATACTATGATCTTCTGCTCCCTACTGGAGGTAGGAATTGCTCACTTGTGAGGAAGGGTGGTCAGCCCAGAAAAAGTCTGAGTGACCTTCAAACCACTCTGGTCTAGACCTCCAGAATTTGTCAGCCCCTGCCAGAACATGAAGGAAGCTTAGATGAGGGGATGTTGGAATGGGAAGACATGACCGCAAACCACTGGTAAGGTGAACCATGTGGCAGACGCCAGAATTTTCTGTGCGATGAGCTCCTTGTCCTAAGATATTGCCTTGAATATTGAGGTCATTGTTTTTCCCTTTTTAATTTCTCCAAATCTTTGGATTTCTAATACTATGACAGGAATGGACTCCATTCCTAAGTCAAAGTATGATTAAAGTTCATGAAATTAGTATTGTTTCAATCTTAGATGTCAGCAAGAAGTGCTCTTTGCAGGACATGAAATGTGCCCAGTAATGACTCCTTATGCAATTTGTATGGAGTTACATGTATTGGTAACATATCTAAATACGATTGTAGATTCTTTTTTATAAGACCCATTGCTCCTACTACTACTATTAGAACTGTCGGGGTATCTTTCTTCCTCATTGCTCTCGTGTCTGCCTGCAAATCCTGATATTTTATGACTTGTGTCTCTCTGTATGCAAAACACTGTGATCACTGGTTGTAGAGATTTCAATGATCAATCGCACTTTTGTCTTCTTTTCATGAACCACCATATCTGGTTTTCTCGCATCTATCGTTTGAACTTAATGGGTGATCCCATGTGATATAAACCTCATCATTTTCTATGATGCATTGTGGCTCATGCTTCCAGAGTTTTTCAGCAAATTCAATATTATAAAGTTTGCACAAGCTGTCTTGCCACATTATTATGCCTTTCAGTATACAGATCTTCTGCCATTAGTATGTCACAACCAGCACACAGTGTGCAACTGTTTACAATTTTAATTTACGAAATCTGCATTTGTCTGTTTCTCCCACAGGTTCAATGAACTTTGTAAACCAATGTGTACATAGTCCACTATGTTGGGCCACCAATATTAACTTTTCATCTTTTGGTTTGAATTCACCCCTCCTTAACTATTCCTACATTTGATCCTGATCAACATTAGGCTGTTCCAAATGTTTTCTATACTTGCAACTATATTTATGCATTTTCCACATTTCTTGCCTTCTCATCTGATCCTTCACCTTATATTCTTTCTTTTGCTTTTTGGCAAATTTTGTTGCTGCCTGATTTTTATATACCTCTGGTTTGATTTCCATTCCTGCTTGATGTCATCATGCTTCTGCTAAACTAAAAAGGGAAGCCATCTTAGATTTATTCTCCTCATGTTTCAAAACTTTCACTATGTTTGGGTCTTGTGAGGTCAGCATATATGTATGCAGTCCCACCATTGCAGATCCATCCATGTAATCAGTTTCAAGGAGGCCCATACCTCCTTCGGAATGGGGAATATAAAATCTTGGTATGCACTCGTTTTTATAAATCATTTGATGAGCATGAAGCATCCTTCTTGTTTTCCTGTCTAATCCATCCAACACCCTCTGGGGCAAGTCAATCACTTCAAAACTGTAAGTTAAGACAGGAAGAACAAATTGGTTTATAGCTTGAACTTCGTTCCTAGATGTCAATGCTGTTTTCAGGATTAATTTAAGTCCTCTAAAATATCCCTTACTGAGTTTTATTCACATTTTTCATGTTTTATTGTTGATCCTTAATCAATTTCCAAATATTTATACACTCTCTCTTGCTCAAGTTCTTTTATATCACATTTTTGTCCCAAACTGATGTTTTCCTGACGTTGCAGCTTTCCTGCTTTAAAGGTTGCTTTTGCACATTTATCAAGACCAAATGACATTCTTATATCATCTGAAAAAGTTTTGACTACTTGCAGTTGTGCTTTCAGTTCCTCATCTGATGAGCTATACAGTTTTAAATCATAAACAAAGAGAAGGTGAGAAGTCTTTACCCTTTTCATTTTCATTGTTCTCTGTAAACTCACCAATGTACCTGCAATGGCATCTGTACTGCAGTGACAAAGCAAGTGCAGCACAGCTTTACAAATACTCCAGTAGCTGCTTTGTCTGAGCCTTTCAATGATTGCTGCATGGTGAGTGTGTGTGTGTGTGTGTGTGTGTGTGTGTGTGTGTGTGTGTGTGTGTGTGTGTGTGTGTGTGTGTGTGTGTGTGTGTTATTGCACCACATCTAAAATTAAAAGCTTAACAGCCTTATCCACAATAGTGCATACCTCCCACTCTAGGCAACAAACTACCTCGATACACCACCCCTTGGTTCTGATCTTACAGTATTTCCTCTGGGTGATCTCACAATAGTTAACAACATGCCACTGACAGGTAGTCCACATAAATGAAAGGTAGGCAGGCCAATTTGCACTGGATGCTTCCTATCAGAGTCTACCATCCTACACATATGTGTAGCATCAACATATACAAAATCATTGTGTCAACAAGGTACCTGCTTTGCAGGGAAGTGCCTCACTTAAACACCCATGGGCACAATCCATCAGACATACGTGGTATCGATAACATATACAAGCCCTCACCACCAAAGCATTCTCCAGCAAAAATGTGTCATTGCAAACAGATCAGGGCAAGGTAAATCCCGCTCTGAGCATAAATGGTTCATCTCATACACATGACACCAAATATGAGAAACTCACCTTGAGAAAACCTTGGTAGCCTGCACTGAAAAACACAGACAGTTCAAATATACTTCTTATCACAACTGAGGTAATGGAATTAATGCCACAGTGGGTACTAGTACCCATAGATGGGTTTACTGTACTGCTCACCATCAGCCAACACACAATAATGGAGTTAAGGGCATAATGGGCACAGACAGCCACACACAGGAGTGCTGACTTGTGAATCCTGTCACCCAAGCTACACTACTGCACTCAGTGGTTCGGTGGATGATGGTGCCTACAGATGAGCCTGCTTTGCACACCTTGCACCAGTACTACACTGCTGCAATCATTCGCACAACTGGTTCTGGAATCCTCTGACCAGTCTGTTTTGTCACACATTCCATCACTCCAGGTGCATTACAAGAGTTGATTTTTGTTGTGGCACTAGCTGCCGTGGTACACATACTCAGTGTCATGTCACTGTGTACTACTACCCTAATAAGCACTGCTTGACCATGCTGAAACAGGACCCACCTTGGACCTTTGTGGTTTATTCACAGGAGTGAAGTCAAAGTGGATAACTTTCACTGGATGTGGGTAATCCTGTTTCACCACAGTCAGATACTGATTATTAGTATTATACACAGCAGCCATGTAAATATGTACATATGTAATATATATATATATATATATATATATATATATATATATATATATATATATAATTATATATATATATATATATATATATATATATATATATATATATATATATATATATATATACATATATATATATATATATATATATACACACACACACATATATATATATATATATAAATATATATATATATATATATATATATATATAAATATATATATATATATATATATATATATATATATATATATATATATACTTTAGAGAGGAGAGGAATGAAGGTCAGCAAGGCTAAAACAGAATATATGTGTGTAAATGAGAGGAAGGATAGAGGAATGGTGAGGATGCAGGGAGTAGAGTTGGTAAAGGTGGATGAGTTTAAGTACTTGGGATCAACAGTTTAGAGTAATGGTGAGTGTGGAAGAGAGGAGAAGAAGAGAGTACAGGCAGAGTGGAATGAGTGGAGAAGAGTGTTAGGAGTGATTTGTGACAGACAGGTACCAATAAGAGTGGAAGGGAAGGTCTACAAGAGGGTAGTGAGACTAGCTATGTTATATGGGTTGGAGACAGTAGCATTGATGAAAAGGCAGGAGTCAGAGCTGGATGTGGCAGAGTTAAAGATGTTAAGATTTGCACTGGGTGTGACTAGGATGGACAGGATTAGGAATCAGTATATTAGAGGGTCAGCTCAGGTTGGACAGTTTGGAGACAAAGCAAGAGAGGTGAGATTGCATTGGTTTGGACATGTGTTGAGGAGAGATGCTGGGTATATTGGGAAAAGGATGCTAAGGATGGGCCTGCCAGGTAAGAGGAAAAGAGGAAGGCCTAAGATAAGGTTTACGGATGTGGTGAGAGAGGACATGCAGGCAGTTGGTGTGAAAGAGCATGATGCAGAGGACAGGAAGAAATCGAAACAGTTGATCCGCTGTGAAAACCCCTAACGGGAACAGCCGAAAGAAGATGATGATGATGATGATGATATATATATATATATATATATATATATATCTATATATATCTATATATATATATATATATATATATATATATATATATATATATAGTTAGTAAGACTACTTGCCTGTCAGTCACTTAATGGATGATCTTGCACATACCATGAAGTGAAGATGCCCATCATACACAGTGAGCATTTGAATATTTCTGCATGTTATACTCACAGTGGAAGGATATACTCATTGTTTATGCCGCTACTGTTGTTATGGTTACAATCATATTTATTTTCCTTACAATTGTCAAACAAAGATTGTTCTTAGTCTATAAGAAAGGTATTGGCTGGGAATCATAGATGGGGTCTGCAAAAGTGGACAGTATTAATATTTTGGGAGCTTGCTTCACATAGTAGATTACAACTATGAAGGCCATGCATTCTCCACTGGCTTTGAATCTGTGCACTCTTTATATAGCTGATTAGTAGTACTTCACCAAGGGCTATGTGTCAATGATTCCCAGCTATTGTTGCCTTTGATTCTATTTCATGAACTTGCATTCGATGTCTTAACAGCAGCAGGTTCACAAAGTTTCAGTACTCTGCTGAACAGATCTTTTTTGTGGTAACATTAGTTGTCATTGGTAAAATTATTCCACTTAGTCAGTAAAACAGCCCCAGTTGATGGCTATTTTTAGAAATAGTGTATTATACCTACTCAGAGTGATTTTGTGGTCATTAATTACGTACATGGGCTGCTGTGCCCTGCAGTTGTATGCTGCTGCATCTGCAGCTATAAGACACCAGAGCAGTTCAGTTAGCAGGTCGCTGCTGTCAGTCTTATGTAGCATAAAATCACATGCAAACATTACCTAGAAAATGTTTTCTTCAATTCCTGTGTTATTTTCTCCTGGCATTACTGCTGATCATGACTTCTGTACTTCAGGTCAGCAGCTTTTTTAATGCACCTGTTTTGCAGCCATGTAGTATATTGTCTTGGTTATAATCACAGGCTTAATATTCTGGTTAAATAAGAGGTACCACATCATTATTAATTTTATTTAAAGTACATAAGGGTTATATTACTATGACAGCTACTAATTAGGGCACACTGATGGGGAAGGTATGTGAATTTAACATGTATATCAATACACTGGGCTGGATTCACGATGGCTTGCATGGAATCTAAGAGTAGAGTAAGACACCATGCAGCCATCATGTCCGACGAGCGATCCAGGAACAGCCTGCAGGGGCGTGAAAGAGAGCTCCTAAAACAGCTCTTACACGGACAGGGCTGGGATATGCAAATTACCTCAATTGCAGGCGAAAGGCATGCAAATGAGGTAGATTTGCGATTCAGAAACCCGAACCTGTCCGAGTAAGAGCAGTGTTATTTGCAGAAATGTACTCAGTTGACAACTGATTACCATTCTGCAAATAGCAAAACGGAGCCATGACAGCTCCAAATAAAGGTTGCATCCAGTGCAGGAAGCATGCCAATGGCCAAATATACGGCCACTGGCAATGTTTCCCAATGCGATATGAAAAAAAAATAATTAATTTTTTTTCTCCGATTTCCGATGTTTAAGCGTAGCGCAGCGCCACGCAAACGGGCTGCGCTCTAAAAAAACAGAAAACTAAAAATTAAAACCCACAAATGTGGATCTTATTTAAATTGTTAATGTACAATGCAAGAGAATGGCAGGCTGAAGACAACATGGCCACCGAGTAGAGGTTGCTAAGGGGGAAGCTCAGTCTAAGAGATGTAACCAAGCATTAGTAGGCAATCCTATGCAAAGGAGGGTTAGGATAGTGAATCGCAAGTTTACATAACAAATGAGCACAGTCAGTGGAGTGTAGGAGTAGGATAAGGGGAGTAGCAGAGTAGAAGATAGGTGACATCATGAGTGGGGTATGTATGAAAGAAGTGAAGCTCATTGGTGCAGAGTGGCATGTGTCAGCTGTCATTTACACATCATGGAAATAGGTGTGTCAACAGGTAGGCTAGGTAAAGGCAAGAAATGGAAGGTGTATGCCGTGGATAACACCAAAGTTTCTTGCTGAGCGGGTATGCGCGCTTGTGTGCGCCTGTAAATCCAAGTAAGACAGAGTGCGCGCTTGTAAGCGTGAGTGCGCACGTTTAAGTCGGAGTAAGCATGTATAAGGCTGTTTAAAGAGTTGCAAGTGTGTTTGCACTGGTGTGCGTGCATTTTAACCCGAATAAGCAAGTTTTAGTCCGTGTAAGCATGTGTGCGCACGTGTGAGCTGCTGTGAGCGTGTTTGTGCTTGTGTGCGCGGTGCTGCCCCCCTGAGGAAATAGAAAGGAAAAAGGAAGCACAACAAATAGTAGGAAGCTACCAGGGAGTACTAGCAGAGCTATCAGGTGAAAACAATCAGAATCAGGCAATTACACAGGCAGTACACTACCCCAGCCCAGCCTAGCACTTAAAACTCTGCAAACAACAGTCCATTATGTTTTTCACAACAGACACTGCAGTAAGCTAATAGAAGTGAAAACTTAAAAAGCTTTACTGAGACAAAGAAATGTTAGGGGATGCCATTGCTGTTATAAGGCGACATATGCAACATGCTGAGGGTGGTGACAATGGAAATGCTGCTGGACAACCCACAGTGAGGAGACGGAGAAGAGTGTACAGGCCCAGGGTAACCTACCAGGGGCTACATGAGCTGGAGATACTGGAGTGCTATAGAGTGGACAGAGACCTCCTGCAGCAAATTGTTGAGCTGTGCAGGCCACACCTCACACACAGAACCAACAGAGGGGAACCCATCCCAGTGAAAATCAAGGTATGTGTTGGCCTAAGAATATTAGCAACAGGTACCTTCCAGAGACCAACTAGTGATATGATGGGGATATCACAGGCATCAGCATCCAGGGTACTGCACCAGTTCCTGGATGCCATGTCAGTACATGTCGGTGATCATGTATATTTCCCCAATTCCCATGAGGTATTGGCCAACAATATGTGTCTCATGCATCTCTTCCAGCAAATAGCGGAATACCCTGAGGTAGTGGGTGCAATAGACTGCACGCACATATGCATCAAAGCACCAGCCAGTGAGCAGGGTAGGGTCTACTTCAACCGCAAGGACTTCCCCTCCATCAACTGCCAGGTCGTGTGAGATGCCCAGGGCATAATACTGAATGTGTGTGCTGGCTGCCCTGGAAGTTACCATGATTCCCATATCTGGCATCTGATGCAGCTGTACCAGACATTTGCTAATGGGGACATCCCACATGGTCACCTAGTGGGGGATGATGGCTATGCACTGGAGCTGTGGCTGATGACACCCATCAGAAACGCACACACACCTGAACAGGAACTCCATAATGAGGCACACACACAAACACGTAATGTAATTGAGCGTGTGTTTGGGCTATTCAAGTCATGGTTCCGGTGTCTGGACACATCTGGTGGAGCCTTGCAGTACTCACCAACTACATGTACTCAAATTGTCATGGTATGTGCTATGCTACATAATATGATCCTGCGAAAACAGCTACAGCAGGACTAGCATGGACCTGGGCCAAACAGCCCCCCACCATTGTCAAGGCCATCACAGGCAGAGCATGACTCGGAGGAGTAACAACCTGAGCCTGCCCCAGTAGGCAGAAGGAGGCATGCCCAGTATGCTTTAGCCTTGGCAAAGAGGCAACGCATAGCACATACACTGGCTCAGTAGGAACTCTGGAAATGATACCTCTCTCTGACTTGCACATATAGTAAAAGGGGTACCTAAGTTGACACTACCTGCTTTCAAACATGTACAGGGAGTGTAGTATGTGCATCCGACATAGGCAGCCCTGCAGCACCACCTGATTCATGATTGCCATGTGTTAAGCAATATAAAGCAGTGCTAAACAGCATTTACCACCGTGTAATATATGCAAACAAAATCGCACACACCAACTAGCACAACTGTGGTCAATGTTGAGTAATATTGGGCGACGTCCAGCAATGTTGGCGAATATTGAGCAATGTCGGACAAGCCTGGTCTAAGTAGGGCATAGCTGACCAAAAGCCAACATGCTCATATTTGCTTAACTGGCCCTTAAGCAGTCTGGTCTGCTCAGTATGAAAATATAAAGCAGTGATGGGCCTCGAACCCAGAATGCTGTGCACTATAGTTAAAGAACTAAACCACTAAACCATGGCAGTATTGCAGTGGTCAGCCTCTATGAAGGAATGTTGATAAGTTTATGCAAAGTATCTCGTGGAAACCCTGCAGGCACAGCATAATCCCTGGTGAGTTATGACACAAAGGCGAGTCCTGCAGTAAGAACAGAACCTGACTTCCAACACACACAGTATAAATGTTAATATTGGTCATGTTCACACACATCAACAAATGTAGTGGACCTCAGATAGCAACATACTGAAAGGTCACACTGGGCATGCTCACACACTTGAATAAATGAGACAAATGTCAGGCAACAAAACACGGAAAGCCTGAACTGGGCATGCTCACACACTTAGGCCATGTCTGAGTACAGCAGTGGGTCACACATATCTGGCAGTTGCATGTGTTAACCCAGGAACCTCTCACTATCCAGCAATCCACCCTGTGCACACGGTTATATGACAACAGACACATATATAATATAGTGGAAACCTGTCATAATCAAATATGTTCTGCAGATACCTAAGTTGTTCATAGAAACTGGTAAAGGAAAGATGATAAAGACCTGCAAACAGTATCAGCAATAAACATTGTGCATCCCGAACATTAGCACAGGTTCAGAGGTCGATACTATGCTATCTGCCCTAGGGCATGTACAAGCATAGCCAGAGTGTGTTTGGCATTCACAACCCTGTCAGATTACTACACTGTGCATGTTAATAGTAGGTCACACAAGATAGCCCATGTACGTTTAGGCTAGTGTGCCTCTGTCTAGCAGGGTCACAGAAAATATCCCAGGGGTAAACATACGATCACCCATACAGTCATCAAGATGTCTCCTGTAGGTGGTCAGTGGGAGGCTCTGCCTATGTGAAACTGAAATTACAATCCGGAGTGAGTGGAGCCTCTGGGAGAAGAATCTGTCCCTCCAGCATGTCCTATTAACATCTGTGCTGAGGTATATGTCCCTGGCGTGTGTAGCTCCAATGGAGTCGGATATCCTGAGGTGGAGCATGTCCAGTAATTCTGGGTTGGGTATATCTGTAAACAACAGGCACACTTCATATCCGAGTAGGTGGTAAGCGAATGAGTAGAGCTGGAGTTACTGCATCCGAACTGTACAGGGCATCCGTGTGAGTCCCTAGATCTGCTTGGTGAGGAACTTCTGTGGCCAGTACAGTTGCTGCAGGTGTCGGGTAAGTTACACCCCAAATGTGGCATTGTAACCAAGCATGGTTGTGATGAGTATAGGGGCACAATGGCCTCACTCGATCTAGATGTGAAACCATATGGGATAAGGTGGCCTATATAGAAGGTCTGTCCAACCACTTTGGCAACGTCATTGTCAAAGGCGACAGTACGAACAAGTCATGTCCCCAAACCCCTAACAACTCCCACCATATGTAATGGAGTACCACCTATGTGGTAATGAGTGGGCATGTTGTTATTCCCAAAGGGGATGACTATGCAACTAATGGCATTTATCTGTAGGCCATGGCTCAGGCACCAGTCATCCATCTCTGTGAGACCCTGTTTGAGTATGCATGTGGCAGCTGGAGAGTTGATTATGGCACCCAGTTTGCAGTCAAGTGTGAACATGGTCAGCCGTATACCCCCTGTGGTAGCCTGTACATCAGACAAATATATACTGAACAAGAAAGGTCCCAGGACCGAGCCGTGTGGGATGCCATGCATAACTGGTGTATAGTCAGACATGGCACCTGCAATTCTGACCATGTGGGTGCTATCCCTGATCCAGGTAGCAATCCATCGTGTGAGATATGTGTCCATATCGACGCTGGTGAGCCTATGCATAATGGCCCAGTGGGTTATTGTGTTGAATGGTTTTGCAAGGTTCAGGTAGGCTGTGTGGACAACCATCCCTATGTCGATGGACCTGTTAAATGTTTAAAGAATACAAACAGGTTCAAGAGGGAAGATCTGCCCACAACAACTCTGAAATGTGTGGGACACAGTGTCTGTAGGTTCCTGATGTCTCTGTGTATGAGTCCCATGACAATATGCTCCATAGCTTTGCAGAACAGGCTAGTTAGGCTTATAGGGCAATATTGTCTGTGGTCCGTTGTGGCACCAACTCTGTGGAGTGGGACCACTGTCACTGTATGCCATTCCTTGGGTACATATCTTGTAGTAACTCCGATACTGAACAGTGCTGTAATGTAAGGGTTACATCTGTCATGAAGCTCGTGTAAGATGCAGGCCGGGACACCATCTGGTCCCATTGATGCTGTGATGTACACTTTGTGGAGGGCAGCACTCACCTGTTACTGTGTGATGTCAGGGAGGTTACACTCTGTTGGGATAGAGAGTTGCTCCTTAGGGGGGATGAGGGGGAGACATCTGCACTGAACCTGTTTGCCAGGATGTTGGCAATGCCAGTGGGTTCAGTGTAAGTTTAGTCAGTGCAGTAACTCACAGCATATCAGTGAGTGTCCACCCAGGTTCCTGACATAACTGAAGAAGGCTGTGTGATAGTCCTATGTGTCTGGTGCAATCGTCCAGTAGAAGCGGCCCTTAGAAAAGTTCATGAGTGATCGTAGCTGTCTGCTAGTACAGATCACAGATGCCTTCCCTGTCTGGGATTGTGCTCTATCATGTAGTAGCTTCCTCCTGATGTTGTACAGCTTATTAATGGCTGGGGTCTACCAGACAGGTCCCCTGCCATTGGAGGAGTGAGTCCTTTTGTTATTTGGGATAGCACAATCCATGCAGTCCACTAGGTGTCCATAGAATGTGTATGTAAAGGATTCAGCAGTCTGAGCCGTATTTGCCACTGTCTCAGGGTCTCTGAAGGATACCACCTTGCTTTGGTGAAGTGAGACATTGGCTCATGAGAAGTTCACCAAGATTACCCAGGATGAGTGTGTGGAGGGTATATGTATGACCAGTGAGATACATGTATGTTCTGACATTACCAATGAGGGGTATATCGCTGGTGTGGAACATAGAGTCCCCATGTTGGTGATGATCAGGTCCAATATGTATTCCCCCTTGTGGCTGTGCTGACTGGTTGTGCCATAGCATATGAATCTACAAATTGTGAGTCTACAAATTGTAGCGACTGTTGGGCGAGGGTGTTGGGGCTTGAGTAGTATCCCCAGTCAATATTTGTGTATTTGAAGTCACCCAATATAATGGTGTTTGTAGAGACCTTCATATTCTCCATAGTTCCCATGAAAGCCATGTGTGGTTCCTGAGTTTGGGAGGGTGGTCTGTAGCAGGCAACAAACTGAAAGGCAGTTTTGCATAATGGTAGTTGTATATGTATGGTCTGTGATGCTTTGTGCAGTGCTACTAACCTGGAGGTGTGTGTATCTGTGATGAATATGGATACTCCCCCTAGTTGTGTTGTCTGTTCCAAGTCTTGTGGTCAGAAAGCATGATATGAAACATAACCTGGTAGTGCTGTTGTGCATAAGTGAGTCTGAACCAGGCATCTGTTAGTGCACAGATATCGCTATCCTCCATACTGAGGAGAGCCCTGAGTGGCCGCAATATGAGGGTAACACATCTGGTGCTGAGCAGCATTACCCTTAGTTTCATTTAACCTGTAATGTCTATGGAGGTGGGTTTGTCTTTTGAGCCCTGCTTAAAAAAGGCACTTTGGTGGTAGCAAGAGCCTTAGCCAGCATTCAAAAGTCCAAGGGTGACAGGTGCAAGCTGTCCATAGTGAAGCTACGTGGCATGTTGAGCATGACACCACAGGCTGACAGACACTGTATCCCCTATGAATGACACCAATTTGTTAGCCAACTGTTAAACGTGATATGTTTGTCTGTATACTGTGACATCATAATTGGTGGTTATAAGATGCTAGACAAGGTCAGGGTCATACTGGCCTGGGCTACATGAACAGAGTGTTCCTCCATGTATCATGTCATGTGGTCCGGGGAGTAACGTCTGAGGTTTTACACACCAGCATGGACAATGATGATGCCAGTCCTGTACTTGCTTTGGAGTGACCTGACTGCATGTGTTATGTGGCAGATCTTGGCACCCGACAGACAGCCCAAAGTGACTATTCCCTTGTTTGGGCTGGTGAGTGGTACGTCAGTGTGTCTGATAATACGTGTCACCTATTGCAAGTGTATTAGGTGTGTTGTTTAGCCCGAAGGGCAGTGAATGTGTGGCACACTGACATTGTGAACTATGTGATATGTGGGTATTATAGTGGGGTAGCAGTTGTGTGTGTGTCTGCTTTGGAGGTCTCTGCTGCTTAGGCAGAGTTCATTTATAGCATCCGAATATGTCTATGTGTGATAATGTGGTGTGAGTGCTGTCGCTAGAGGATATGTGAGACTGATATGTGGTGTGTGTGGTTACCTTCACCACCTGATAGACTGTGCCAGTCATAGGTCGAGAGAGTGTTCAGCACACTATATGTCTATATAGGTGCATCTCACACATATATCTGAGTTTGTCGGGAGGAGGAGATGGTTGTTTGTGTACATGAGGCAGATGTGACATTGTGTCAACATCACAATATTCACCAGCTGGACTGGAGAGCACACACGAAACCGACCCCTGGACATGCAAGGATATTATGATGACATACTCTGTAGCCTGATCACAAAGGATCAGTAGGGTGTTAAGTGTGTAAAAGAGTATAACAGGGATTAGTGCTCAGGTTCGTTGGTGTTTTGTAAAGAGTAGCTGAGAAGGAATCCAGACTGAATCATGACACCTCCTTCAGCTATGTCATAAATAGCAATGTACACCCATATATGTCCTGAGTCAAGGCCAACTGTACCTGACTGACAATGCCGACATCCTGACAGAGAGGCCCATATATACATACCCACCTCCCACTGACGATAGACCATATCATCATACCAGGAGATATCACATGTAGAATGGATAAGCAGCTACCCCCAATGACAAAAGCATGTCAGCAACTGGAATACATTGATTCCCGATATGTGTCACGCATAAACCACAGAGCAAACAGATCCTGTACATGAACAGTCAGCTGAGCCTCACCCCCTACACAGGATGTGGAACCGTTGAATGTGTTACAGCAACATATGGCACTCCCCACAAGTGTTGGTGCACAACACACCATGGGAAGTACAGTCCAGTATGCCTATGAAGTCTGATCTGCAAGGTCATGGAGTCCATCATGGTTGGAGTCATAAATAGAGCTATTGGAAGCTGACATACACACAACCCTACCAACTGTGGTATGTTCATGTGCGGATCATGGTTCCCAAACATGCTAGACTGTTTGCAAGGCAGCCACCCAGGACATACATCACTGAACACAGCTATAAATGTCTCACATAGACCTTGAATAGCCCTTTATCAACATCCCAGACACATGTAGTATCCACAAAACCAACAAGCTGTGCATAAATATGTGTTGACATATGAAGGAATGTCAATGTGTCCACAGATAGATCACACAAGGTAAGGATTATGAGGTCCTGTTCAAGCTGTTGACACCTGTTGACCCACACGGACTATTCCTGGAATGGCATAAAACAAAGTGTACACACATCACCATGTCCAGTCTGATGATGTCACCATCCTATTAATACAGCAGGAGAAAGAAAACTAGCCAGTAAAGCAAATAGTGCGCTGTGTTAATATGTCTCTTTCTAGTATCATAACATAGCTAGGTAGGGGTTTGAATCCTGCAAATGCTGACTGTGGGGGTGGGGGTGTACGTGTGCAATTTCCTTTGAGAGGAGTGCCCTTTTTGGAGACTGGGAAAACTCACTAAAAGAGGTGCATTCCTCTTTGGAAAGTCTGATGATGTCACCATCCTACAAATACAGCAGGAGAAGGGAAACCAGCCAATAAAGCAAATAGCGTGCCTTATTAATGCGTCTCTCTCTAGTATCATAACATAGCTAGGTAGGGGTTTGAATCCTGCAAACAGTGACTGTGTATGTGTGAAGTTTCCTTTGAGAGGAGTGCCCTTTTTGAAGACTGGGAAAACTCACTAAAAGAGGTACATTCCTCTTTGGAAAGTCTGATGATGTCACCATCCTACAAATACAGACGGAGAAGGAAGCCAAGCCAATAAGGCAAATAACAAGCCATGTTAATGCGTCTCTCACTAGTATCATAACATAGTTAGGTAGGGGTTTGAATCCTGCAAACACTGATAGTGTTTGTGTCGCTGTTGGTCAATGCAGTGTGGGTTTTGGTTTTACAATGCTAGGACATATTATGATTAAAACAGTAAGTGCATTGCACACATCAGGTATCTGCGTGGCAAATATATATGTGTACATGTCCCCTCAATCAGTACATAGGTGTGAAGCCTGCATACTACATGAATACATCTGTTTCCATTGACAGGTTGTGCCGCTGCTTCTCAGATCGTGGGTCACATATGTATGTATGTGACAAGGCCGTCCACTGTTGTGATCTGTGGCCAAGGTCATCTGTGCCACACACACCCATGACAGTTACTAAAGAGTAGTGTGAGTGAGGGTATATGCCTGGGGTATATGTCAGACATGTTCATACACAACAACGACTGGCAATAATGGACAGTCTGTATAGGTGTACAACTGCCTTGTGGATATGCATTCAGGCCTCTAATGTCGTATGTGATACACCGAGGGACTCCACAATACCTATGGATATGTGGATACCAAGAGACACATGGCATAACACAAGGCTGTATGTACACATTGGTACCCAACATACATGTTGAGGTCTACCATCAATGTGGTACTGGCAGGATAGTATGTATAGTAAATGTGGATGACTATGCCATAGCCGGCTTACTGCTATACAGCATGTATCAGACAACAGGTGTCTGTCTGTAGGATACCCTTGTGTAGGATATGCGTCACATCCAGGGAATGCATTGTAGGCCAATGCCTGCATTTCCAGATGTGGATGGACACATCCCTAGTGTGTTTGCATGTACCTAAGGGGGCTATATGCCAAACAGGTGTGGTCCCAGGAATGGGTGGCGGTCAATATCACTGGTTAGTGTTAGAGTATAGTACCGGAAGGATCCAACTGTTACTGAGTTCCTTACAACTGTGTGTCATTTGTCAGGACATCATCCAATGATTACTTATAGTCATGCTGTTGAGGTTGTGTATACTACCGGACCGCAAATCATTGACAGATATTAACAGTATCACCCACAGCATAGTGTCAACCCATGACATACACACATGTGGACCCATGTTAGTACATAACTGTAGTAGAATGCATACTGGGCATTGAAAGTTACTATGAGATGTTAACAATGTGTACAACAGGGTATGCCACATGTCCCATGTGTCCACCATGCACGTACATGCAGACAGTGCACACCTACCATGTTCACAGATGTACACTTGCTAATCTGTACTGCACACATCACACACGTACTGTCCACTCACTAAAACATGCTGGCAACACATTACACTTCAGCCAAGTGGCACATGGGTGGACAATACATACTCAGACCTAACAGTGGTGTAAACAATGTTACATTGACATTCAGAGCTTTGATGCATAATGCCTGCTCAGACATACCTACAAGGATGTCATTACACTTTCCTGTTGACAACTTGCTAATATTGCTACACTGCTATAATGTCACCCTGTGCATCAGCACCATGTTAGCCTGTTCCTGCATCAATGTTACATATGACAGGAGGTGACACAGGTATCATTATATGCACAGGGTGTGTTGTTGTTTGCCAGAGCCTGACATTGACCCATCCAATCGACATGTCTGTGTGTGTGTGTGTGTGTGTGTGTGTGTGTGTGTGTGTGTGTGTGTGTGTGTGTGTGTGTGTGTGTGTGTGTGTGTGTGTGTGTGGGACAACAGTACAGCATGGGCCAATGTTGATGTAATATGTGTGTGTATGTGTGAGCCCTAGTTGTTTTGTTAATGTGTGTGTGTCTGCATGCACACAGCTCCACCATGTGGCTGCCATATACAGTAGTTTGTGGGACAGCCACAGACTGTACTTGCTAGGCTGTACAGATCACTGTTTCCGGCCATGGACACAGTACCTGTGCCTGGCAGGGGTGCTACAGACAGTATCAGGTACCAACCCTGACTGGGTATTGTCATCAGAGGCAGAGGTATGATGACTGGACACACATCCCTGCTGGGACTGGCCAGAGCCACATGCACGTGGTCTACTGGGATGGTCAATGGACAGACCAGCCCCAGCATGGCTGGGGCTGGAACTGCCACTACAGGAGTGGCTATGAACTGTGGGCCGTCTGCGACCACTGCCAGCTGTTGCTGTTGCTGGCATGCGTCCACGTCAACGTTGCAACAGTCCCGCATGGTCCTGGCGCATGGAAGACATATTGTGGAGGGCATCTACTGTCTCCCCTCAATGTCTATCAATGACCTCGGTGTAATTCCGGATGGCACCGGCAAGGTCACTGATGCTGTCATTGATAGCGGTGTAATGGGCCCTCTGTGCCCTAAGACCCTGTCAAACCTTCCTGTGCCAGAATACATGTCTCATCATCACCACTATTTGTGGCAGTGGCTTCAGGTTCCCTGCTGCTTTTGGCCACCCCTAACTCAGCACCTGTGAGAGGAAGACAGAAAACACATTTTACAGTCCGCACATGATGCATGCACACATGCACACATGAACACATGAACACATGCACACATGCACACATATACACTCCTCACTACAGCACATGCACACACACACACCAGCAATCCAACACATACACTATAGTGGGTGAAGGTGGGTGCCAGTATCACAAGGCAAACAGTCACCACACACATGTCAGCATGCAGAATATGTGTTGCACAAGACCATGCAGTGCAAGTGTAGGTGCCCCTATTTCATGGCAGTGTACATGGCTTTGATGCAACTGTGTAGTTGTTCAGTGATTGGCTACACCCTGGAACACAATGTGTACCTGGACACAACATTGCTGTGCAAGTATTATCAACTCTGCAATGCCCTGTGCACCATCACTCACAGGTATACATGCCATGGCTGCATGTGTTATCTGTGTGATACATAGATTTCCATGTCTGAGTACAGTGTCTGTATCCATAACAGATAATAGTGGGCACAGGTTTAGCACATGCATGCTATGTACACACACAGGATGAGTGGTGCATGTTGACGTGAAGGAATCCCAATGCTCGACATGGCCAGTGTACAGTGGTTATGGTGAGTGTGGGACATATTGCAGATATGTCGGTGCCAGCCATGGCATGGCATGCTACACGACTGCAACATTAAACACCACACATACCCAATGTGTGTCATGTGACCTATACACCCACTAGCATTCAAGGACATATATGTGACACTTTGCTCGGATGGCGACTGCTGTGCATATTGTGTATACTGGCATATGTAAGCACACACACAACATGCTATGCATATTGTGTATAGGTGCATATGTTTGCACACACACAACATTGAGGTGCACAGCAATGACTGCTATGAATAGTACTGTGGTCACTGTAACTGGATGGGGTGTAGTACCCTGTGCCATCATCATCACGCATCTTGTGGTCACTCACAGCTACTAATGTGTGCAAGACCAATGCCTAGCATGTTGTACCTGAACTGCAGTGCCGTGGATACATTCACAGTTACACAGCCACTTTGCACATGGGTGTGTGAGGTGCCACAATAGGGAGCATTGCCTAACATGACTGTGTTATGTGTTGAAGAGTGTTGCACAGCCCCATGATAGGCCTCTACCCCTGAGGTACATCACGTGTGTGCGCATGACATGTGGGATACTGAAGTGTGACCTTACAGCGGGTGTGTGGTAATGACAAATGTAGCATGTTTTCGTGTCCTGCGTATGATAAATGTGTTCTGTTGTGTACAGCTGTAGCAACTATGCATATCCAATGTGCAGTACAGTGTTGCCACAAATGTGTCTGCTGCTCTGTGCATTGCATGTGATTGAGGCAGCTGCTGACTTTACTGAGATGTTTAATGTCTCACAGCAAACATGCACAACATGCATTATGCGTAGGTGTGTTACGTGTACATGGCCTACACCTCACCTATGACATGCACATGTCATTACCAATATTAAAGTGTTAACACACTCAGCAGCATGTATCGTCTGCCCTGCTATCACACCAGAGGGACCTACAAGAATATGACACAGTTTGTCAGTGGCCACAACTGTGGCATTGCTACTGTGAGTGTGCTAAACTACAGTAGAACAACAGTCAACAGTCACAGGTGTACAGATACTATTCCAAATATCAGTATTGCACACAATAGGCAGCACAACTGCTGAACACACAGTACACATCTCACATATGCATATTCTAACAATACACATAACAGTAGTCTACAGCTAGGGCATATTACCTGCACGCTCCATGTCATCATGCTGGGTGGCTCCGGCCTCCATGATGACACATGTGTGATGCTGTTGCTGCTGTAGGCCAGGAGCCACCATGCTTAGGAGCAGCTCCTCCACTCTGGTGAGAGGGGGATGTATGGCCGCCCCACCACCTGTGGCAAGCTGTTGTCTATGGATATCAGATGCACACCGCCGGACATGTCTAATTAAATCACTGCAGTGATGGCGTACATGCTCATGTGTCCGGTTATGCATGCCTATGTCATTTACCCGATGAACAAGATCTTGCCACAGTGCAGTACGCTCATGCTAGTGCTGGCTGGCCCTGGAAAACAGCAGTGTATAGTGCTGCACCAGGCTGTTATGTATTTCCTGTTCCTCTGCAGCCCTAAAGGACGGATTGCGTTGATGAGCCATAGCCCTGGAAGACAATTAAACAAAATATGTGTGAGCAAGTCATGTGGCACACTTAACATTATTAAGTACAGATATCACTTAACTGTGATATATAGCATCTGTTTGTCTGTCAGAGGATACACACGTTCAATACCACATATCAGTGCTCAGCCCACAACTGGCTGACAGTGCCTGCCACACTCCATATAACAAACCAGTATACACCAGTACTTGGCACACTGTTTGGGATACAATGCATAACCTTGCCACGGGGGTATATATCACGCTAATGCATGAAGAAATATGTCATCCAATGTGATGAATGTAAAGTACATTTACAGTATTACCAGTAAACCACCCTAGCCATTGATCCAAAAACTCCAAGGAAAGGGTGCCACAGAACCAGGAACCAATAAAACCACAACAGGCACCCAAAGAGGCAGAAGGTAATAATAAAACACGAGCCTGTAGGTGTAAGCAGCAGCAGGTTTAATCACATAAACGCCACACAATACAAAGTGTTTTTGTCCACCAGACTTCCTCAGATGTAAAAATACATCCTAGCCGTTGATGCCATACCCCTACCTAACATATATGCACAGTTGTTAATATAGCTGGCATACTGCTGTAACAGAGTATACATATTGCTAAGTACACACACATACCCTGTAACACACATGTGATTGCGGGCATGGTACATGCATCATTACACACACACATCAGACATACATACAACACACAAATGATGCCGACACAGATGAGCATTACCTGTGTACCTTACAGTACTGTGTGCCCCTACTTACAAATACCTATGCCTGAGGTATGTAATCTGTGCAGACTACAGGAAACACACAAGACAGTGTTACCAGGGAATGTGAACATACACCATACTGTGCTGTTTAGGCCTACAGCTTCAGGTAGTA